>NC_143569.1:80657500-80958333 GCF_054136105.1 Typopeltis vanoorti | reverse complement strand
TCTGGACATAATTCCCTTTGAGCATTTTGTTAAACAAACAAAAAGTAATTTTTTTCCAATTTTCGAAGTTAAATTCCGCTGCATTTTATCAGCCATCTTGCTGGCAACAGATTAGCATTGTGGGTAAATGTGTTCCCTCCTACTCGTCAAGCTGATTAGGTTTTGCTATTTCTGCTTTGAACACCATGTGGCATTCACATATTCTGTTGCTGTTCATAACTAACTTGAACCAACTAAAATAGTGATAAGATTGCGTGAAAAAAAAAAAAAAACACATACACACACACGCGCGCGCGCGCCGCTCAGCAGTTCAGATCTTATACTTGTTCAGTCCTTGGAATGCAAGACAAAGACGTTTTTAATTTCTCTCATGATACTTAAAACGTTAGCTGTAAACCTGCTGGACTAAGGATATCCAGATAACACAGCTCGGTATTATAAAGAGAACAAATTTCTATTGTCTTTCTTTCTCCTCCCACGCCTTGGTCTCGAAAACTAATTATACTGATTGCAAGGTCGGTTAATTTTTCATCTTGTTGCATGAAAACTATTTAAAATGCAAAAATCAACAAACATCTGATCTGTTGCTTATCGTCGGAGTTTTTAATACATTACTACATCATATAAGAGATGAGAAATGAAAAAGAGAAAGAAGGTGAGGCATTCTGGTTGTTTTTTTAGGCGTAAGAGTAGGAAAGTAATGTTTAGACTGAGGGAGAGAAACAACTAAAATTTCTTTCGTCATCAGCGAATCGATAAGTTTTCCCCGTGTCCAAACGGAATTACCTTTGAGGGCTGGCGATAGTAATCGAGATACTCTTCCGGTTTTATAGACTTCCACCATCTTTAAAACTATAGTTAATAGCCTTTCAAATACAGTAGCTGGAATAAAACAGAGGTTTCTCTTTTAACAACTTCCTTTCCCAATCTCGTTTCCTTTTTTTTACGCTTTCATTTTAAATCAGGTTGCAGTTCACTTTCAGTAGCTGCATCGCGATTTTTTTTTTGTTTTTTTTTTTGAAAATTATAGTACAGGAACTTCGCATCATTGGTTAGAGAACGGAGAAAATTTCAATCTCGGAGAAAAGTTAAGGATCCCAGAAAAAATGAATAAATAAAATGACCAACAGATGGTGTATGTTCCCTACTGCACCGCACTCTTAGCGAGGAGACTGGAAAATGAGATTTTTCTGACTGGAGAATCGTACATCCAAAATAGAGGAGTAGAGACAGACTGCAGGTAATTTGTAACCAATTCAATTTTCTTTTTTTCGATTTTTATTTTTTCTCCTTCAGGTTCCCTTATTCTGACATACGCCATCTTAAAAATAAAATAAAATTATATTCAATTCTGTACATTTTGTAAATGAATTTCATAAAACACAAGTTTCGGTCTCAGCTGATCCATAAAGAACTTCGAATTTACTTTATATATATATCAAGTTTATAACTTCAGATTTCAGAAAAAACTATTGCTGAGGTTTTCCTTCATTAATGCTTGACGTCATGTACGGCACCATTGTTAACCTTTGGGATATTATTTTATTTATTATTGTCTGTAATTATTCCGTTATAACTAAATACAAAAATAAATCCTATAATACATTTTATTTTCCAAAGAGAGTAGGCATAGCTCTTTTAGCACTAACCTTTATTTTGAAGATCAACTGGCAACCAATATTCAACCTTAGCCATCACTGAGAGTTGGTCCAATGTTATCAATGATTTCACAGGTTTATGGGGAGGCGAAAATGACGGATAACTGCCTCCATTTCTTTGTCCCTAAAGTTAACACTACAGGGTGTTCGGGATAAATTTGACAGTTTCGTAAGGAAAAAGAAAATCTTCTTTGTATCTATTAAATTTAATGAATTGACAAAAAAACATTACAGGCAGAGTTAATTACAATACTATCAACAAGATTTACTCAAAATAACCACTATTAGCATTACTTCTGATGTATTTGAATAATCAGGAAAAGAAATGAATTCATGTTAGAGGTTTAATGGAATATTAACAGCACTGAGAAAGTATTAAAACTAATTTTAATACTTCCAATATTTCGTCTCCGTCACAGAGACATCTTCGGGGATTACAAAAACTTTTTGTAACAACACACAAATACAATACAAAGTGAAACTGAAGTCCTATCTAGATGGTGCACCCTCTATGGGCATTTGCAGGTGGCCTCGGATATAAAGAAGGATCTCTGAAAATTAAAGTTTTCCAAATTTTGGGAAGTTTAATGCAACTATATTTGTTGCATTTCAGAAGCTTCCTCTCAAAAAGAATTCCAGAAAATAAAAAATAAGCACATCAAAAAGTTCAATAACCTTTGCAAATCTAAACCGCTTCCTGGAGTTCAACCGTTCCATACAGTAGTCAACCTATCTTCTAAAAGACTTAGCTAAGATACCATTAGTGCTCTAAGCCTCAAACAATTTTGCCATCGCGCCTATTGAAGTTCTGGTATTTGATATTATGTACAACATCGAATGCAGAATTTGTCACTTAGCTCCAGAAACAGCCAATAACATCAGACTAACTTACATTCTCTCCCGTTCTTCACCTCCTAAAGTTAATTTATCTTCCAGTCAACTCTCTGCCCTCAAAAAATTACGGAAAGAAAAAAGTATTGTCATCACCAGAGCTGATAAGGGTAATGCCACTGTTGTTCTCAATGCCTCAGAATATAATCGGAAAATTGATATTATTCTCCGTGATCGCACTACCTACAGGGTGTTCGGGATAAATTTGACAGTTTCGTAAGGAAAAAGAAAATCTTCTTTGTATCTATTAAATTTAATGAATTGACAAAAAAACATTACAGGCAGAGTTAATTACAATACTATCAACAAGATTTACTCAAAATAACCACCATTAGCATCGATCACAGCTTCAATTCTGCTTCGGAACCTCGAACAAGCTGATGCTACAGTCTCCCTGGGAAGGGCCGCAAAAACTGTTTTAATTTTATCCATTAACTGGGCTTTTGTATTACTGGAAGTGCGATTGGTATCTTTTTCAACTGCGCCCCATACAAAATAATCCATGGGGTTAAGGTCTGGGGAGTTTGGAGGCCAAACATTTGGACTGGTGAAGTCGTAGAAATTTTCAGACAACCATTTTTGACTTTTCCCAGAGGTGTGGCAAGGGGCCGAATCCTGCTGCCATACATACGGCCTACCATTGGCTACCCTTGTTATCCGGGGCTTGACTACAGTTAGCAACTCCACGAACAAAGCCCGAATTCCAATGCCAGGGTTCTTCAACACCTGTTCCTGCAGATTTGCGAGGAATTCTGCTGTACGAACGCAATCAGATCGTCTGCTAGGGATCTTTCTTCTTGATACATCCTCGTAGTCACCATTGCAAGTCTCTAGTTCATGCCTGATTGTTTTTACTGTATTCAGGGAGCATTGGGCAGCAGTCGTAATATCCTTATTTTGATGGCGGGCACGAATCATCATGATACAAGTTATTCTCTTCCATGATTCAGGTGGGTTCCAGCTATCCATCCTTTCTGACATCTTGTATATGAATGAAGAAGGGTCCAAACTTTTAAATGAAGAGAAGTGTGTGTTAATACATGTAACTTACGGAAAAATATAATTAATTATAAATATGTCAAATTTATCCCGAACACCCTGTATATATTATTGCCAGAAATAATGAATTCTATCCTGGATTTTTTTTTACTTGAGCAATTAAAAACTCTAATTCCTAGGAAGGTAAAAATTCCCACTCTCGTGTCAAATATCGACTAAATGGAAACCGGCTGAAAAAAAGTTCTAGTAGACGGCTCGAAATGAATATATAGCCGTTTTTCTTCTGGCGGTACTAACACAATGGAATCAAATTCATTTCCACAGTGCTATTGCAGATAGCGCAAATTTAAAATACAAAAAAATAAAATAAAATAAAAAATACAAATATAAAACAAAAAAATATTTTGGAAGATATCATTGATCTCATGCTTTATTTCTTTTCGGCTTCGGTCGAGAGACTGTGCTCCTGAGCCAATCGGCATATTTGAAAAATCTGAAAAGAAATTTTAAAACTACAAAAATGCCATTTTAATTGACATTGTTTTAAATATTTTAAACAATAGAAATATAAGTGAAAAGTATCAATGTATATTTGATGGTCCTAATTTGATATTTCTAATATATCTATTAAAATAGCTCTTATTTTTTTAGAGAACCTTCCAATCATTAAAAGTAATTAAGTGGTTAGTTACTTGCTAATCTTATGATATTTTTAACGTAAACGAATGAGTCCTTTGCCGACCTGGTTGGCCGAGTGGGTAGCTTATTCGCTCTCCAACTAACAGACTGGGTTCGAATCCCACCGTGGTCGGATCGGTGATTGTCTTTATGTGTGAATATGAATTTCATCGCCCAGTCTGAGGCTACCTTTCCGCTTGTTACCGGAGATTCGAAGTTCCTTGAAGAAGTTCCATGTTTCCTCCTCTGGAGCAGGGTTTCCAGACTTGGTAAAAAATCCACGGTACGTTTACAATTTATATATATATGTGCGCGCGCGCCTGTGTGTTTCCCACCCACAAAAGGTTATTAGTAAACCTCTAGTAGATTTGTACCGTGGGTGAGGTAAGCAAAACAGCTATTCGCAAAGCATGTAGAGATTCCAAATAATTTTTAAAACATGGTTTTTACTAGCTGGCTTACCTTTACCCTTCTTCCTCACTCATTGTCCACTCCTGTTTCCCATGCATTTACGAAAACCTTAGTGGGGACGGAAAATATGACTTGATCGTGAAGAAAAAAGCTCGCCATCTCGGTATCAGACGAGCTAACTCACTGTCGGCTGAAAGGGCATTATAAGTGCGCCTTAAGTCCTATACGAAAATATGAAATGATGGCGAGCACAGATCAGTAAACATGCTGATGCGCATACTGTTAGGAAATGTCAGGAGAGTATCCCCTACTACTGGAATAAGGAAAGAAAGAATACATATCGATGACTCCGTGATTGGACAATGACAGGGCTGAAAATATTAGCAGATATATATGTATATATATATATATATATATATATATATATGTATATATATATATATATATATATATATATATATATATATATATATATATATATATATATAGAGAGAGAGAGAGAGAGAGAGAGAGAGAGAGAGAGAGAGAGAGAAAGCCAGAAAGAAAGAAAGAAATGCATTGTGGGATAAGAGAAAAATTAATGGAAATCACTAAGAAATGAGACAATCCTGGCTTTGAGTCCAGTGTATTATATCTGTTCATTGCGTGTGTTCTGTTGGCTGGTTTGCCTGTTTTGCGGGATGAAAATCCGAGTTTCGGGGGGCAGGCAAAACCCTTAACTTCCGTATGAAACTGGCTAACTCAGCTTTACTCGAAAAAATCTGATTAATGTTTTTCGCATTCTAGACGGATTTGTAACTCCGGTCTTTCCGATCAAAGGGTATCGCCGAAACCGACTGAGCTGTGGAGGATCTACTCAGATAGTATTTTGATCACATAGAAAGCTTGTTTCCGATAACGTTGATTATTGATCAAATGGATAAATAGATTTGCTATAAGTGAGCAGTTAGTTTCCTTCATAACGCATCAATGATCAAGTATAAGTAACAAAGCAAGCCCATTTAAAATATATGACGCCATGATCTTTTATTTTTAACCTGACATGATTAATTGTTTTTTTTAAAGACAGTCCTTTACATACGTGTTTGGATAAAAAAATAGGTGAATAATAAATTGAATACAGTGCACGTGTATATTTAAGACGTTCCTTATAATATATTAAAGAACATATTTGAAAGCTCTGCGATTTCTGTTTATGGAGGATGCTCTTCTTTCTTTTTTTGAATGTGCAGAGTATATTCGGCATACCTTAATTTATTATTCAATTACTTGCTACGGAAGCCACTTCGGTAATAAATTAATTATGCTTCCCAGATTGAAAGTAGATAGACAGATGATTGAATTAGACTTCATTTATGAGGAACAAATATTCGAGGAAGTTCCGCTGAAGGCCACGAAACCATAGTTCCAATTATGTCTGCTTTTTGTGTTGCTCTCTATGATTAAGTTACTCGCATATGGTGGGTTACTTTAGCTTCAATTTCACCTATGATCATAGCACTTTCTCTTTGATGGATCTTTAAATATGAACGAACTTATCATGGCCCAACACCAAACTTCCGGTAACGACGATATCCTTTGATTAGAAGGACCTGGGTTCGAATCTCATTCAAGACTCGACGAACTTTTATGGGGGGGGGGGGTTCAACCGAAGGTGAGAAAACCGCCTCACATGGAGATATGGAGATGGTAAGGTTTTTCTTTTGGAAACTTCCAATTTATCATGCAGGAAAACAGGCAATCCGTCTAGAAAACTATATGCAGTTAGCAGCCTCAAAGTCCTGGTTCCAAACAAACAAATCAGACTAAAGCTTGGGGAGTAGCACTCTTTGGCTCTAAACCATGGATGTTCGTAATGTCTTGGCTGAGTTCATGTAATAGGGCCGCAGAATTTAACCTTAAGATGTGAACGTTCGCAATAATAATGAATTCGTGAAATGGTCCAAAGCACTTCTTTAATGATAAGCAGCATTAGCTTAGAGAGAAGAAATTTATTCGTGGATCAACAGAGACTAACTAGCCAGAAAGAACCCGCATTTCACTTAATACACTCGTTTCCTGATGATCTGTGTATAACACTAAACAAGAACAACGGCAATTCCTATTTTCAGCATTACGGCGTAGTTGATTTCAGCAAATAACTTCTTCCTTTTAGGCTGTATGTTGTCGATGTCATTAGTGGTATTTAATTAGTAAAAACAGACATAAAAACTAAAACATCCAAATACCTCTTTTAAAAAGTTATTGAACTTATTATACTAAATCACTGTTTGAAATAAATTTTAATGCGATAAAAAAAATCACTTTCTAAATTTAGCGTTTCTATTTCGTGGTAGAAATATGTGTAATTTTCACCAAACTTGATAACAGTTTCCATATTTAGTTTTTATCAATAACAGATTATGGTTACCAATGATATGAAGTCTTCGAATATGAGTAGGATAGACAACTCCGCTGTCTCATGTTCCTAAACCACAAATGGTGTTATTGTCTGAAAGTAGGGGAGTTCTACAGTCGATTGTTTTTCCTTAAGTACAAGGTTAAAAAGCCAAGTTTTGGAGAGAAGAAACCCCAACTTTTATACTCCAAAGATCGACTAAATCGGGAACCAGCTGGAAACAAAAAAGACTACAAAAAGTAGTTCTAGTCGGCCACTAAAATTCGATCCTATAACAAATGGATTGTGCGTATTAAAAACGCTTTCATTATTAAATCTCAAGTAGAAATATATTATGCAACAACACTATTAAAACTTTCCTCACGCTTAATCACTGATCAAAATAATATTCTGATTAGTAAGAAACCGCTTAAGCACTTTAGAATGAAACAAGTAATTTCTAATTAGTACAAAGATGCGGATGAGAGCATTCATACTGTTCCTACTGCTTTGATAACATGAACCGACAAATCAACTAGCAATGGGCAATTTTTATGTAATATGTGCTACGAGGAGGGGGGGGGGAGTTGAAAGAAGTAGATACATCAGGATCGGATCTCCATGCGGATCCCAATTTTATCTTGTTTGTAATAGTAACTTCGTTATCCTTTTTGCATGTGTGTGTGTGTGTGTGTGTGTGTGTGTGTGTGTGTGTGGAGGGGGGGGGAATGACTGAAAATTTATGAACAGCTCGGTCTACTTTTCTCCTATATAAATTTCAATCGCTGTACATAATAGGAAATCAACTGGCCTAATATAAACCAAACCTGACTCTGGGATCATTTTAATTCAGGAAAATTTATTAGCGTTCTCACCATCAAATTCTTTGGTTAAAAAAGGACTCAATGGTTAAAAAATGATGCAGTTATAATTTTGCTTATTAAGAAAGAATTTACCGCCACCATTCTATTCGCAACACTATTATTTATTATTATCTGGAAATTTTCAATTTTCGCTTCGCTTCTTTTCTTTCGAAGTTCCAACTCGTCATTTGAAATTTGTCCTTAAACTTCCTCAGAATTTGATTACAACAAGAAAGATTTTCCCATCGCTCTAACGCTCCTTGTAATCGGGTTTTAAAAAATAAAAGCAGTACTCATTGATAATAAAGTTATCTTTCGATGAATCGTTTAGAATTATCGCATTTTGTCAAGTTCATTCTCTTCACTGCCTCGCATTTCGTATAGTTAATGCGCGCCTTCTAAATGGAATCTGAGTACTCACATCGGCATAGCAACTGGATCTTTGAAGCCTTCCCACACAGAAGAGGAAACACTTCGAGTTGAATCTATTCACTTCAAGTGTATAAAATTACTGTAGAATGCCCAATAATAAGGGAAAGAATCGTATTTGAGTTGAACATTATGTCTGGTTGCTCTTCAAATTTGTCTCTTCAAATTATGCTGAGAATGTCGGCTCATCACTTAACATTTGGTATAATGTACTGGAAAATCCGATTACCCCTTTAAAAGTCTCTTCTCCTCATTGCTTCGCTCGTATTATACTAATATGTTCACATTCTAATGATCACTTAAGGCACAAAACTTGGATAGAATTGAGTACAGATAATTAAGCAGTGGAAATCTTGATGAACCTCAATAAAGGTGTTTTATTTAAAGAAACTAGAACGTGAGGGTTTTTTTCCCTTTTCAATCAGTTTAAATCATAATTATCCAATCACTATTCATGAAGAGTTGAGCTGAGTTTCGTTTTTTTTTTTTTTTTACAAACCATTGTAAATCTGTTTAATGATATATTTCTAATGAGGTTCACATATCACTAATTATGTGATACAAATATTATCCTAATTTATAAACAATGCAAATAAACTTGTTCAAAATGGAAAACACTAAAATTCAGTTTTAAAATTCACGCACTTTTAACTTCAAAATCCGAACTTGCCTCTTTTAAACATTTGGTGATAATTTGAACACGGTACGTGGAAAAATATAGTTAAAATTATAAATTCAGGGGGGGTAAGAGTAATCAGTACCTAATTATCTACAATAAGACTATAAGAATGAAAGAAGAATAAAAGAATTTGTGAGAATGAAGCCTTTGCAGTGTTTAGAGCACATGATGGCGAATTTATCAATTGGCTTACTTATTTATTAAACAAATACACAGCACATGGAAATAAGAACAACGATGGACCAGTTATATTACAGATACAGGAATTTTCATAACCAAACAGTTGAAGTGGCCTCCATTTCAAGTATGAGCAACTTTACCAATTTAGCCGTCCATCTAGGAACTGAATATGCACTTCACGCTTTCCCAATTTGGACCACTGTTTGCCCTTTCATCTTTGTTTGTCTGCTCAGTTTTCCTGTTTTTACGGAATGAAAAATCCGTGTTTTCCAGATGAAAAATTCTGCTCACGTCTCTTTTCACACACAAGCAGCATAGACTGAGTCATGTTCCATATACGGAGATGATGGAACCATCTGTCATGAGATGCTCAGCGCAAACACAATCCAAGCTATGAAAACTTTCTTTGGGATCAGCAAAAAATGAATTTGTTGCTCTGATCGATATGATATCACATGATTTTCTAGTACTCCACTGGTCATTATATTTCCAAGAACCACGTATTCCCCGATTCTCAGTGTATCTCGGAAAAAAAATAGCTGATTGCGTTGAGGCCAGAAGTTTGTATGTTACTGATCTTTCCGATAATGATCCGTGATATCAAAACCTCTCCGATCCTTCGTGTATTTTATTGGTCAAACGAGTTCGTTATGAAATCAGAGTATCATTGTATGTCATAACAACTAGTGTGCCAATGATAGCATTCATGGAACCTTGTTTAATCTTTTTGTTTCAGATATTCTTGATATGTTAGATTCCACTCTAATGTTTTCTACAAGATAAGACGATGACCACGCTTACTAAACCTATAGTCTGTTTAGCAATAAAAAATTCTGTTACTTAGACCCAACTGTGAATGAAATTTTATTCATTACTTTACAAAATGAACTGATGCAGAGATCAGAATCTTACTAACCGATTGAGAATTAGAACTATTCTTCTGTCCCCATTAAAAAATGAATAATAAAAAACTGGCTTCATTCAATTTTCTAAAAATCTTCATAAAACAGACTAAATACAGACTCCTACGGGTAGCCAAACCTAAAAGAGTTCCGGTACTCTCTTTGGGGAATAAGAGACGTGATATCTATATAAATCAATCAATTAATATGACCTATTCCAATTCCTATTTTACAAACAACTTCTGTCAAAAAAATACAAGCGGCTATAAAACTGCATTATTAAAATGCAATTTAAAATGCGTGCAACATCTCCACAATTTACCTTATTTGGCATCCTGCCAAGATTCCTGCAGAGAGGAATATTAGGGAGCCACACAAAATTCGTAACACACTTTCTATTATACATAATGTAACATTCTGTGCATGTTTTATTATTTACAAATCCTATTGTCAAAAATTATGACACGATCAGTGTTGGTACACAACCAACACTATTAAAAAGTTTCCTTTTGCCAAAAATGTAGAAGCCCTACAGCATATTTCCGATATTTTGGTTATGTGACTTCCATCGACGAATGGTTCGGAACTTATAATACATCAGCACCGTGGGTGGGCTAAGAGTTTTTGTTCTTTTTTCATTTTTGTTATTTTTTATATTTTTAACAAATCCAAAAACCAAACATGGAACATTTTCAAGTCATTTTAGATGGGGGGGATGAATTTCATCTCCCACCTAAAAGGAGTGTCAACCATTTTCTTTTCTCTTTTGTCTTTTTTTTTTCGTAACATCCCCCCCTCCCCTCACGTCTTGTTCAATTTTATATATTATTTGGCATTTTACAAATTTCTTTGTCGAAGAGATTCGAAATTACTATGTTTGTTATCATTCAGCTTTCAGTTCACGTTGTCTTTAATCATAGTTCCACTAACTTCGCAGCTTCCTTTTTTTTTCTTTTTATTCACGTTTTCACGGCATCCATTTTATTTTCGTACTGAGTTTTAATTTTTGGTAGTTTTCTTTGTTTAGTTTGACCGATTAACCATATGGCCTATTCGCATTCCTATTTTAAAAACATCTTCCATCAAAAAAAAAAAATAATAATAATAAATTACAATAAGCCATAAAACTGTATTATTAAAATGCAATTTGAAATGCGCCACATCTCAACGATTTACTTTATTTGGAATCCTACCAAATAAATTGCTTTCCTGGATTTTTTAATGTATTTAATTGATCTCCATACCACAAATTTTGGTTTCTTTAATCGCGTTTTACTTCGAGACTCCCTTCAAATAAGTACTGATTCTCTTATTAAATTACACACCCGTTTCGATTTTTATTGTTATTTTCATTTACATTTTTCGAATTACCAACTATTTGCGACTTACTTTTCGAAGATAATTCACTGTTTTTAAATAAGAGGCTTTTGTCTATACAAGCACAGATGCGCCATCTAGTAATACAAATAGACAACACCAGACTTTTATTACATCGTACACAGCAAAAATCACCATTACACCGATAACCCAGAAACTTTTTTGTTTCAATAAACAAAATGATCATCAACTCAGTTAACATACATATTTTTATGAAGAAATGAATGACTAGAACCGAGATTTAAGTAACAAGGTTTTAATATAAAAACACTACTAGTTTCAACCTCTAACAGCCTTCGTCAGGTGACATTATAAAAGAAAGAAAAAAGAAAAAACACTAAACACTGAAGGTTAAAAGACTATGAACAACACAGAGTCTTTATACATAATTAGCATGAAAACGTTGTAGTTGTATTTAAAGCTGTTCTTTCGTTTGTTGCATTGTTGGGAGAGTGCGTGCTCGCAGCATCACGTGAACGCCAGTACATGATTACAGCTGAATGACTATCTGGGAGGTTGTAGCTCAAGTTATTATTTAGATGAACAGGATTGAAGATGATTTCTCTAGATTCCACGATTTTTCTCTCTAGTTCATCATTGCAACGGAAGATGTTAGTAGATTTTTCCTAGCAGACTTTGTCTTTGGTTTTCATCATTAGGATTAGCCGAGAAAAGGATATGACTTGATAATGCACTCGCTCGCTGTCTCTTGTAAGTAATGTCCCTCATGTGTTCTTCCATACACAATTCGACAGATTTGTCTGTCTGTCCAAAATAAGGAATATCACAATCACACAATAGTTTATATACACCAGGGTATTTGAGTTGATGATGACAAGGTTTTGGGTGGCTTATTAAGAAACGGATCTTTGGAAGTGGAGTGAACAAGGTTCTGATATTGTATTTTCTTAGAACTTTTGCCAATTTATGTGAAACTGTACTTATGTAAGGAATAGATATATTGCCTTTGAATCTTTTAATAAGTTTCTTAATAAGCCACCCAAAACCTTGTCATCATCAACTCAAATAACCTGGTGTATATAAAATATTGTGTGATTGTGATATTCCTTATTTTCGGCAGACAGACAAATCTGTCGAAGTCATATCCTTTTCTCGGCTAATCCTAATGATGAAAATCAAAGTCACAAAGTCTGCTGGGAAACATCTACTAACATCTTCCGTTGCAATGATGAACTAGAGAGAAAAATCGTGGAATCTAGAGAAATCACCTTCAATTCTGTTCATCTAAATAATAACTTGAACTACAACCTCCCAGATAGTCATTCGGCTGTAATCATGTACTGGCGTTCACGTGATCTGCAAGCACGCACTCTCCGAACAATGAAACAAACGAAAGCTTTAAATACAACTACAACGTTTTCATGCTAATTATGTATAGAGACTCTACGCTGTTCATAGTCGTTTAACCTTCAGTGTTTAGTGTTTTTTCTTTTTTCTTTCTTTTATAATGTCACCTGACGAAGGCTGTTAGAGGTTGAAACTAGTGGTGTTTTTATATTAAAACCTTGTTACATAAATCTCGGTTCTAGTCATTCAATTCTTCATAAATCAATCAATCAATATATATATATATATATATAAAGATAAAAAATAGATACTTGAGGTATAATAAACTTACCATGCTGTTTATGTAAGTGTGAAACAAACCGAACGCAATATACTATTTAAAAAATAGACAACACGTGAGTAAAAAAGGGAAAAAAAACGCGTTGTGTTTCTTATTCTTAAGCGTTTGCAGAATATACATTATATCGAGAATGTTAACATAAAACGGGAGTTTATTATTATTATTATTATTATTATTATTATTATTATTATTATTATTATTATTATTATTATTATTATTATTATTATTATTATTATTACGGGCAACTCCAAGGAGTCCTTAGACTCATCGAGGGAGGCCCTAAACATCGTATCCAGAACAACTATTCAGCTTCCACAGAGTATCTATCCTACTTTGCCTTGAACTCATTCACAGCCATGGCACCCACAACAGACTCTGGCAACTTATTCCACTCATTCACCACTCTCCAAGTAAAACAAAACCTAGTTCTAACACCTTGCTAACCACACTCTTGCCCAGTTTCCTTGGATGGCCCCTAGTCTTTCCACCACCAGCCCTGTTCTCAAAAATATCGTCTGAATTAATCTTATAGAAACCCTTCAGTAATTTGAATGTCACAATCATATCACCCCTTTCCCACCTATCAACCAATTTCTGCAACCCACAAATCTTCAATCTGTTCTCATAAGGTTCATTCCATAGACCTACTATCATCTTGGTCACTCGTCTCTGGATCCTCTCAACCTCCTCCCCATCAAGAAGAAACCCTGGCGCCCATATCTGGGCACAGTAGTCCAGATGGGGTCTTATCAATGCCCGATACAGAGGAACAATAACTTGTCTGTCTCTGCTTGTTAAAGTATTTTTCAGCAACCAAGTGATCTGATGAGCTGATTTAGCCACTTTTGCGATGTGTTCCCTAAACTTCAACTCCCTATCCACCAACGCTCCCAAATCCCTAGCCTCGTCAATCTCCTGGAGTACAGTTCCACCAATGTGGTATACTTCTGCTAATCTTTTCACCCAGAATGCCTAACCTTACACTTTGCCACATTAAATTGACATCCATTCTCCTTAGCCCAGCTCTCCAATCTATTCAAATCATCCTGCAAAATTTTGACATTGTGTGCATTCACTATTGCTCTACCCAACTTTGGATCATCAGCAAACAAATGAAGTTCCTTTCAGATCCTTTCCGATATCGTTAATGAACAAATTAAATAGTAGAACCCTGTAGCATACCACTAGTCACAGGCCTTCTTTTGAACTCTACTCCTGAATAAACTACTCTCTGATATCTCTCCATCAACCACCCTCCTATCCATCTCACCAACCTTATATCCATTCCCATATGCTGCAGATTAGAATTCGGATTAGAATTCCATGTGGTATCCTGTCAAAGGCCTTAGCAAGGTCCAGTAGAATCACTGTAAACCCATTACCCTTATCCAGTTCAGCCGTCACTGTGCTATAAAACCTGAGTAAGTTACTGAGGCATGATCTACCCTTCACAAAAGCATGTTCTCCCTCATACAGTATCCGATTATCATCTATCCATTCCTGTATTTTTTTCTTGACTACTCTCTCCAAAACCTTGACAACGACTTCTGATATGCTGATCGGTTGGTAATTCGAAACAGCAGTCTTGGAACCTCCTTTATGCAGTGGCTATTTTCCCCTCTTTCCACCCCGTCGGGACTAACCCAGAGCCGAGACTCAAATTAAACAAAATGGTGAAGGACACTGACAATTCTTTTGCCGCTTCACGTAAGACTCGAGCTGGTATACCATCCAATCCCACAGATGTATTCACATTAAGGTTTTGTAATATACTATTCACCTCCATTTCATTTTTCACCTAAATTCCCGTATAAGCTATTGGTTCCTTCATTCCTGTAACATCACCACCTGGATGACATATTGTTGCAAAGTGCTCGCTCAGTAATTCCACTATATCAACTGATTCAGTTACCTCCCTACCATCGGCATTCTTTAAAATTATTCTGCCGTATACATTTTTTCTTTTGCTTGCAGCATATCGAGAAAACTGTTTGGGTTTCTCTTAAGTTGTGTGGCTAATTTCCTTTCATAATCCGCTTTTGCTTTTCTTACTACACTCATTACCTTTCTGGCCTGTGCTTGATATTGTTCATTTTCCTACAAGTCACCTTTCTCCTTAAATTTCCCCCACAGTTGTTTCTTTTTTTGCAGCTCAAGCTTAATGGTGTTATTCATCCATTTAACCCCTACTTGAATTATTATCCGGATAATAGGTATTCAGTCAGCCATTTCCTCCTTCAAATGCTCCTTTACCACTTCCCATGCACTATCAACCTCCAGCCGTTGCAATTTTACATGTCATGGCACTGAACCAAGCTATCTCCTAAGCTTGTCATACTTACCAGCCCGGTAATTCCACATGTACCCTTTCTTAATTGAAAATTCCACACATTTAGCCACGTCCCAGGTCAAGACCTTATGATGATTCTAACCAATTGGTGGCAACGTGGCCATATTCATTACAGTCAAATTCTCAGATGCAATTACTAGGTCAAGCACTCTCGAACCCCTAGTATATTCCATTACATGCTGTCTCAGGTAGTTATCCTTTAATAACTGAGTAAAATCCAGTTCCTTCCTCACATGTGTCCTCTCCTCCTTCCAATCAATGTTACCATAGTTGAAATCCCCCATAATAATTACTCTTCTTCCACTGATTGTGTCTATTTGTCTATGCATACTATCTCCACCATCTATTCCAACACCTGGTCTATAGCAGCACCCAACTATATTTTGTTCTGCTTGTCTCAATCTCACACCAAATAGCCTCAAATATGCTCTCTTCACTATCCTGCAGTTGAACTTCAATTCTCCTTGGCTGCAGTTCATCAGCTATCATCAATAACACTCCTCTCCCCCATTCTTTTCTCTCTGTCCCTCCTAAACACACTATACCCTTCACATTCTATCCTACTAACTATATCATCTTCTGTCAGCCATGTCTCACTAATGCCAATAACCTGTGGTTAGGAAGAGCCAACCAAGGCCAAAAATTCTTCCTTCTTGTTCCTAATACTCCTGGCATTAGTATACACGAAGTGCAAAAGCCTGTTAATCCCATGCCCTATCTTGATGTCCCATTCTGATTTGTTGTCCTTCGTACTAGCTCAGGCATATTATACACATTCTTACACTCAACTGCCTCACTGATGTCTGCATATCCACTTCCTCCCCCCAATAGTTCTAGTTTCCCTGATTCTGCACATCCACTCTCACTTCATTCAGCGACACTTTTCCAGTCTCCACACACCAAATCCATTCAGATGCAAACCATCCATCTTGTATAAGTCCTTTCGCCCATCAAACTCACTCCACAAACTCCACACCACTCCTCCTGCATAACCTGTGCAGAAAGTCATTTGCAATTATGGCCCTCCTTCTCAACTCTTCTCTGTCATACTGCGGCAACAGTTTCACTATCTTAACTCTCTCAACAAATTTTTCACCTTTTTAATCACTCGTTCTTGCCACTACTGTCATTTTCCTTTCACTCTCGATCATGCTCTCATTTTTCTTATCACACGTTTGCTTCTTTCCCTTAGCTGATGCATTCGGTAAACAATTTTGTAATCGCTCCGGCTACCGCTTTGCCCTAAGTATCACTCCGCACAACCTTGCGATCTCCCTCATCACAACTAACTCTTCATTTTTTTTTATCACTCAAACCATTCTCACGCTCTGTACTTTTACTTTCACTTTCACCCCTCAACATTGCAACATTGCTCTCAATGCTTTCTGGCACTACGTCGCAAATTTCTATCATATCTCTATTTTCTATCACATTATGGCTTTCATCTATTACACCAATCTCGCACCTGGGACACACTTCAAATCCTCACATTCCTAACACTTTCGGCACACTTTCCCACCACTATCATTATCGAAGCAAACTCCAGCCGCTCTCAGAAAAAGCATACATCCCGCAGACGTTACACTGAACAAACTCCCTGCAGTTAAATTTATTCAAAAAGACGGCGATGATTTGGACGCCATTGCCTTTCTTTTCATTAGTGCCATGTGCTACGCTACATATGTATCTTATCAAAATACTAATTTAACACCAACTAAAACAAACTTTTAATGCTAAACAGATTAACTCCGCAATATACTATAATTCTAGCACAATTATTAACTGATAACGCTATTTTTTTAAAACTATATATATATATATATATATATATATATATCGAATGTATATCGATGAGGCATCTTCAGTACATTAAATGACGCTAACCTTTATTTTGCTTCCTACATAAGCAATTGCAGTTATAGAAATTTGATGAGCTAATAATCAAGTCACTGAGTCACTGTAGCTATTGACTACTCTTATTACAAGAATATTCTGCTTCTGCTTCTTCTTCCTCATCCATTAGAGAGCCAGATGGCAAAGAAATCTTTGCCATCTGGCTCTATCTCTTGCTATTTCTCTGATCTCTCTGAAGTTCGATAATTGCGATCTTTCCTTCAAAGACTGTAACCATCTTGTTCAAGATGTTCGGTAATCTCTGGGAGCATATTTTCTAGAGGTGCCCAAACCATCATAATTGTTGTTTACGAATTATATCTGTGATGTCTTCTCTACGGTTTGATTCGCTCATATTTTCTTATTTTGGCTTATTTTTCTCAAGCATTTCTCAAATGCTCTGATTTTATGAATTTCTTTCTGACTGAGTTTCCATGTTTTGGCTCCATATGTTTCCGTAGTAATAATAATGATTTTATATAGTTTTAATTTGATACTTTTTAAAATGCAGTTATTTTGCCGTGTTTTCTTTAATGTATTCATATTAGACCATCCTATGTTAAATCTGAGTATTTTACTATTTCTGTGTTGTCGAAATTGTGAATAATGAGACTGTCGAGATATATAAATTGCTTTACTTGTTCAAGTATGTGATTTTCTAAGTTTATTGAAAAATTTCCTCATCTCTTCCTATTTTCACTGTGTTTGTTTTGCTTACATTGATTTTCATTCCAAAAGTTTTGTATTCCTCATTTAAAATTTTATTATCTTTTCCAATGGTGCTCTAATTCTGCAATAATAATAATAATAATAATAATAATAATAATAATAATAATAATAATAATAATAATAATAATAATATCGTCTGCGTATTTAATATGGTTGATATTCGTGGCTTTAAATTCTAGACCTGGTTTTTTTCTTAATTTTTATATCACTTTTTATATGCTTCTATAATTCATCTGCAATTTTCTACCTGTTTCGATTTTTTTTCTTTACTTTGCTTAAAGTCTCCTGAAAATTTCAGCACCACTGTATAAAAATAGGCGTGTGAGAAGTAAAATATCACACACACTTGTAGAAGCTACATAATTCAAGTGATTTTCATTAATTATTTCTCAAGTGTCTTATCCATTTCATCTAAACGTATGCGATATCTCATAAAGTATAAAATACGTAAAATATAAAATCGTATGTTAAAAAAGCAATAAAAAAATAAACCGCCCACTACAGAGAAAGCTCTGTACATAGTCGGATGTAAATTAAAAGCCGTGACTTCACTGTCAAACATAGATTAACTCGGTAACCGGCTGGAAAGAGTTGATCCAGTCAACAACTAGAAGCAAACGGTCCGTCTTCGGACAGCCTAACACTTCAGAAGCGAATGACATTTCCACAGGGCCAAACAGGCAGGTATAGCGCTAAATATATTCAGTCATCTTTCCTGAAAAAATTACTTAATGCATTTAAGTCTATATTTCTGTTTCCGGTAAAAAATAACTTTTGTTTAGCAAAAGTTATTTTTGCTAAACAAAAGTTTAGCGATGGGTGTTAGTTTGGCAGCAACTACAGTTGTTGCCAATTTTGGCATTACAACTGCTATGTCTAATTGCTCTACTTAATGACAGTGATGATAAAACTAAAAACATGTATTTTATAATCCTTAATAAAACAATCTGGCATACTCTGCGCAAATACTCATATAATAGAACAACAACAAAAAACTCATATTGAGTCAGACATCTTTTTATGTTCTTCATCTTTTTATGTTCTTCATCTTAAAATACACAGCTACATCAATGTAGCTGTATATTTTAAGATGAAGAACATAAAAAGCACATTGCCGATAAAACTAGTAAATCGTTCTGCATTATTGCATTGCATGCATGTATAATAAAATTAAATTGTTATGCCATTTTAAAGTTGCTAATCGTAAATTTAATTTCATTAGAATTTCAACATACCTCTATGATAGACTTAACGTATAACTCATTTTGGATCGACACGCTAAACAATTCGATATAACTGAAATTAACTGCTAAAATAAAAGAAATCTTCCATTAAACATAATTAGTCCTACAATTAGTGCCATCTACCGACCATTCACGTTATGGCTAAACAGGCAGAAGATAACAGAAAAAAAATTAAAAAAAATAACAATCGCAGGTGATAAGGAATGCGAATGTACTAAACTAATGACAACCAAGACATCGTTAAATAGAAGGCCGAATTTGATTTACGCGCAGAGGAAGCGTCGTTTATGAATTTATGTTCATAAACCTGGTAATCAAGTAGTAAATGCCACCACCACGTTAATTTACCGTGTTTAATTACATCATGACTATAACGATAATCCAATGATGATTTGGGTCATTCCACGTGAAATTATCAGGGAGCTGATGTGCGTAATTTCTGATTTTTATGAAAACGAGTTATTCTATCATCCTATCCATTAGATGGAAAGATTTTTTAGATATTTCCTGGCATCCTATTAATTATGACCGCCATTTCTGTTTGGTGAATCCACAGAATTTTCACAGTTTCGGAGGATTTTAAAATTAATCACAACTTATTTCAATATCGTTCAACTTCTGATTTTTTAAACTTCCATTTTAATACTCAAATGCATGTGTGTGTGTGTGTGTTTTGATTTCTTATTTGCATTTTCCGACAAAGTAATTATTCTTTTCAAGATGGCCACCTGCTTTAGGTGTTCCGAACGCTTTACCCCTTTTGTATTTTACCCTATAAGCCCTAGGTTGAATCCCTAAGTCTGTTTTTTTTTTTTTTTTTTTGACCTCCATACCACTATTTTATGTGTAAATGTAGTGGAGATGTATGACCAAAATACCTTGATTAAAGCCTTTATTCTATGAAAATTGTCTGAAAATTTACAAAAATTTAAAAGTAGCTGACTTAGAACATGAAGAAACCGTAGTTTCTGGTTGCATTTCTTAAATTCAAGAAAAACAGTTTTTTTGAAGGAAATGTTGGTTTGTCATACCTGAAAAGAGGTGAAACGATTAGAAGAACATATGCAAGTCACATTCAATGGGCCTAAGATTAGTCACCTTATGCACTGCCTGGAAAGAAATCAACGACACCCCATGGGCAAAGTGTAACGTGTCATGTGTTTATAGCCGGTCTACATTGAAGGAATATGATGGTCCCAAGTCAGCGCAACTGTGTCCGGGTGAAATGGTTGAGAAAAGGTAACTGAAAGAGTTTGAAAGCAGCATTGTGATAGGATGCCATGTTATAGGCCTACCTTTTCGGCAAATTGTTGACAAATTGGACCATTGCAGTTGACTCCCTGCGTTTCCATCTCAGTATGGTATCAATGATTGCTGACCTGGGTCAACAATCAGTGATACTGATTGTTGATCAGTGATACAATCAGGTCAACTACGGTCAACGAACGTGACCGTAGGGTGCTATAAAGGATAATATGTAAAAACCACCATTCGTCGGCTGACACGATGAATGCGGAGTTCTGGGCATCGACTGGAACACGACTATGCACATAACATTCAGAACCAAGGCTCACAACATGGGTTTCCATGGTAGGAACAGCAATATGCAAGCCATATTACCCGCACCAACATGCAGCGTCGTCTTCAGTGATGCAAACAGCGTGTACGTGGTGAGACGTGGAAACTTGAACAGTCATTGACCTTAAAGACTAGTAGAGAACTGCTGATGATTATTATTATTAGCAATAGTAATAAAAGTATGAGAAGGGATAAAAAAAATATATAGTGCCATCTACCGCCACAAATATTAGACTTGAAAAATTCATATAAAGGTTACCAAATAGGTGACATATGATTTGAATTTTTAAGAGTTAAAAACAGACAACTTTATATGTTTTAAAAATCTTAAACGTCTTATAAAATCAAAAGATATTTCGAATTCGTATACTCAGTGGATAATTGCTGAATTCAACCAGAATTACTGAGTCTGTTTTTCAGAAGTTGCGGAAGATTCAAAAGTCCCCCCCCCCCAAAAAAAGAAAACTTTCTAGACGGGATTTCGAACCAGATCTTTCCAACCAATGCGAATCGAAAAGATTTGAGTTGCATTCTTCTGTCTATTTTTTTAAATATTTACTTTATCCGAAACAAGTTAATTGACATGAAAAGATTGATTATTAATATTTTCGTGTTTGTATTTATTAATACAAATAGGAAAATATTAAACATATCAGAAATATGTTTCATCTCTCTCGCCATAATTAAAGTAGAGTTAACGGTTCGTGACGATTCTGATTCCACCTAAATTAGCAAAACTTGATGAAAACAGAGCAACCGATGGGTTAATTGGAGCTAATTATTTCCTCTTGCACGAAGTAAGCACCAGTGATATCCGTTAATTTGTGCTGGTTAGCAACAAATCCCAGCTAGGGTATACCGTAAAGAGAAGCTGTTCGTTCAATGGCCAAGAGGTAAAACAGACGCTGAATTAGCGTTCCTACAAAAGCGAAGATACGGTGATAACGTCCTACGACTTCTCGTAATGACCCTCTGCACGGTGCATAATTACAGTGGAATGCTAGAATGTGATTTATGGTCTTTGCATAAGGTAGTGATTTGTGACATCATGATTACGTCAAACTTATAATTAAGCAATAAATACTGGCTTCCTAGTGGGATGTATTTAATTACTGGAACCAAGAGACAAATACCAAAATGCTAGCATCTTTAAATATATATATATATATATATATATTATAGCATAGTTGTTTAGAGTTTTGAAAGTTTAAATACATTTTTATTGGTTATTACAGTTGTTCAATAATGTTTAAACAACTTCTAATAATAACTTAGGGGTGGGATAATAAGTTATTATTACCCCACCCGTAAGACAATTCCAGATTCCGGAAGGAAAATCCTTTCACCTCCACACGAGACCGGCTAACTCACCCTGTTTTGAGAAGTCCTTAACTTAACAACATTTGAATATATGGGCGTAATATCCAGCACACTCGCCAAATGGACCTTCCGTTTTTTATTTATTTATTTCAAATAAATAATTAAAATTTTTATTTCATGTGACTCCTGACAAACTTAATTAGAGTATACTTTTTTTCAGGAATTGCTACTAAATAAAAAAAGAAATTTATCCAATAGATAATACAAGAAATACAATGCCTGTTTGGCCGGCCGAGAATCTTCAATTCTCTCAATTCTGCTTATATTATTTATGTCTGTGAATGTCTGTAGATAATGGATGATTATTATCTCCTGGTGTGAGCTGTGGCTTATCATAAAAATTCAGTAGCGGAGGTGACACTCTGCATGTAGTATATCAGATCTCTCTCTCCCAGGTACAGACATGCAGTTAAGGAAGATAAACGATTTATGAAAACCTTCATAAGGATAGCTATACTTGCCCTACGGTGTTGAAGCTTGAATTGCGTCGTCACATAGGAACTTTTATTAGAATATTTTCAACTGACGGCAAGTTAGTCGGTGTCATATGAAAGTAAACGATTTCTCCTGCCACCACACACACACACACACACACACACACACACACACACACACCTGAAAACTTTGGTTTCATCTTATTACGAACTTATTTGAAACAAGTGGGACATAATTCTCGTGTTTTCTGCTTTATTTTGTGCGTTTAATGTTTATTTTACACAATGATATCACCAAGAGCTTGTATAAATAGTCCGACCATTATTATATCCGTGGTAGTGAAAAAGAATCTCAACAACTCAAAAAATCTCAACGAGTTATGATTGCTTTGTCATGTACTACATTTTGATCTCAACTAAAATCTGAAATATATACGTAAATGTATACGTAATGTATATGCAGGATTTTTCGTAATAATTCTGTATATATTAGTAAACATTTAAAATTATAAAACAGTTTATGATTACTTTGGCATGCGTATGAAAATACAAATCTTGTGGATTTCTACTGAACTCAGTAAAGTCGCCTTCAAGCTCTATCTTGTTCACTTAATTTATAAGCAGAAAAAATACAGTTAACGCCATCTCTTGGGGGGAAATCTCCATCATTTATACACCACTGACCATTTATTGAACTTTAAATTGGCTATTGGCGAGAGTGTGAGCAGGAAGAGCTACACATGCGATAACGTCTTACACTGTGGACTTGATTGATGACAACTCACCACACATCGCAGTTATTTTTCGTAACCGGAACTTGGCTATTTATCCTATTCTTTGTGGCTTCCGAATCCCAGTATATCAGCACACAAGCCTCGAAACTTTTTGAGGAAAGAGAATTAATATCTCACCTAACTTAATCGACTCACTTTTCTTGTCCTCTTTCCTCCCTTCAGGTAATGACGGAAAAGTCCGTTTACAAGCACCGTAGGCGATTTAAGGTTGCAAGTTTATTTGCCATCAGCGAAATTCTCGTTGGAGCCTTCTTAAAAGTTGAATATAAGAAGAAGTTAAGAAATTTTTCATTAAATCCGTTCCTTATAAATGACTTGGCAATTTACACTAGATGGCATTGATATTAAAGCCGAAAGCAACCCGGTAACCCTTCAAATATTGATTGGTGCCATGCTCGCGAATCTGTTACTGAGTCGAAGAAGGTGTTTCATTGTGAAAGTAGCAAACGGATCGATCTTAACATCTTCTTAAAGTCACGTCCTTGAAAATATTGAATAGGCTGTCGAATCCGATTTCACACAAGTAATTCGTTATCCTGGGACACTTTCTGAAGCTTTCTCTTTCTTGTAAAATTCGCCTTTTCTGCCTTCAGGTGGATGATGCAAGGGCCAATTAATTATAGCAATCCTCCCATTTACTGTTGGGCAAAAAAAAAGTATTCAAGTTGAGTTGCGCAAACATTTCAAACTAAAGAACTACAGCTCGGTACGTGGACACTACTTGTACGTCTTTGGCCTTCAAATAAAACTAAGTTTTATTATTTTTTTTTTTTTATAAAGTCCAGTTATTTTTACTCTTTTTAACCGACTGTTCAAAATAATAATAAGATTAAAAATCAGAGAATGAAAAAGAATGAAAAGAATTAAATCTCTTTTAGGAGAAAATATGGACATATAATTTATTGTCGAAAAACTACAAAAATATTTAAATAGGGGCGCTTCAAAATATAATAAAAAATAAGTACTGTATTTACTTATGTAGTCAACCTAAAAAAGAAGTCAGTGCGCATGCACGCATTTAGCATTCATAGCTGGAAAATGTAATTGTTTCAAATTCACATACGTATTTTAAATGCGAGCGTTAGTTAACCAGCGAAATATCTGTTACTTCTCTTTGATTGTAATTTCTATCAGACCAACATACATTTGTAATCAAACTTTTGTATTAGATTAGAAGATCACCTTCATTGTTTATTGCGATTTCGTGTATTATTATTATCGATTCGATTGCCAAAGTTTCCTAGTCCTCTGGTATTCGGCTGAACAGATCAACAAATTCGCATTCCAAGTTAGTAGATTTTGGCTCTGAAGTAGTCTTCTCCCCACCTCCACCCGGAGCTTTTTAATCTCTCATTAGAGAAACATGATTGCAGAACTCATACTATTTCAGGCTGTGATACGAATTAGGTTTAGGAATACGAGATGGCAGCAGTTGTATGCCATCCTGTCGATCCGATGCCTTTAATATCATCGGCAGCTTTTGGCTCAACTACCAGTGACGGTCAAAGCTGGAAACTGGCTACTCAATTTCCAAAAAAGTTAGGGATAAAAGAGTTCCTTTTATCCCTAACAATATACTCCCTTTTGCGAATAAAAACATCATCATTAGATGACTTGGTTGTTTAGTTATTCATTTTTACACTAATATGTTTTATACATTTATGTGCATTTCATTACCAGTTTCGTTTGGCTATTTGTTATCAGTTTATTATTATCCACAATTTCAGATATAGATTATTCTACCCTGATCACTTTTTCTAGAAACCCAAGCAATTCTTTGTATCCGACAAAATTGGACACTGTTTGTTAAGATAACGCCAAAGCAATTAAAGCTATGAGAAGAGTATAGAAGTGTCAGTGTTGAGTATTTTTGGATATTTATTTGCTTTGTGGGAGATAACATCTGAGTTTTCGGAAAGAAAACTTTTTTAGAAAATGTAAAAGTGCTTCCGCGTTCTAGATTTGACTAACATTCTAGATTAGATGTAATTTGAACCCATGCCTTTTTTTTTATCGTTGTAAGCTCCCACTCCGATACAGTAGCTGTAAAAGTTTACAGCGCTAATAAAAAGAAGTGCCTGTTTGTAGTAAATCAAATTAGTGAAAATTGCAAAGAAGGTGCTTTTAATGTAAAGCTCGCCCACGAAAGGAGGATAAGCTATACAAAATGCCAGTTTTAGTGCCGTGCAAGGCTGGTTTTATCATTAGGCAAACCTAGGTAATCGCCTAGGAACGCCAGATTTTGATACATAGTTGGGGGAAAAATTACAACCTTCGAAAAAAATTAGTAAAACCTTGATTAATAATAAAAAACTGAAATAAGTCAAGCCGTCCTGGGGTTCGCTGATGAACCTACATCATTTTCGTCCTTCTCTATTTCTTCCACTCCCCTGCTCTTTGTATACTTAACCTCAAGTGCAGAGATTTTTCCTCCTTTCGGCATCTGTCCCAAGATGAGTGGGAAGTTCTGAGGTATCCCTCAAACTAACAATCAGTCGCGACTAATCGACTGTTCTCACTTCTTATCTTTATTTCCTATAGACTTAATTCAGTTGATTTTTAGATTAAGCCCTGTTTTTGCAAGCTCTCTGAAGTCTGAGAAGTTGGGGATTACGTCATTCATTTTCTCACAGAATCGTCTTGTTATTCAGTTCAGTTTATTCTAAATCAGTATAAGAATGCCTTGGGAATTTTCATAGAATTGCAGTGGCAGGGATTCTGATTGGTAGTATTCGTGAAATAAGACCTCTGATTGGTCTTTCTCTTCGCTCCCTTTACTTGTCATCATCCCCACTCCGGCATTCTTCTACTGATTTCAGATTAGTTCAGTCAAGCTTTTCTTAGGTGACAGTTGACTCCGATGGCTGATAGTTTTGGTACTTGTGTATCTAACATTCGTAAAGCGGCTGAAGAACATTTGTGGAATAGCCAAAATAGCCAGTGTTCTCCATAGACAGTATTTCTGTAAGTAATACCTGTCTATCCATTTCATATCATTTAAACATTGCTAAAATCAGTAACATTTCCGAGATTAAAGTGATAGTTTATGCGGATTAAGTGGAAATACCATGAAATTAGAAGCAAGGTCTTCTTAAAACTTTAAGGAAGTTCAAATTTATTGCATCCTTAGTAATGTGGTATAATATACTTTTTGAAATCAACTTTCCAAGTAAACAACTTCATAATACAAGCTTTAATATAAATAGTGCCATAAATTGTATTAATGATACAAAGAATTTCTTAATGAAAATCCGAAATGAGGATGAATTTGAAAAGATGTTAACAGATGCGGAAAAAATCGCTGAAGTCTTAGGTGTAACGCCTAATTTTGAACAAGAAACAGTTAGACTTAGAAAAAAAAAAGAAACAGTTTGTGTATGAAGCAGAAGATGAATTCATAACAAATTTTAAACAAAAATTTAAGGTAGATTTTTATTTTTTAATTATTGATACCACAATTGCATCTGTTGATGAAAATTCAAGCACATGTCTACAATTAACGAAAAGTTTGGTTTTCTTTTAAATATATATATGAATTTCAAAAAATTACTTCAACAGAACTGCTTAAAAAATGTTTGATATTGGAAAATTATATAACAGATGATAATTCTGAAGATATTGACAGAACAGATTTATGTAGTGAATTACAAGGCGAATTCCGAAAAATACTTCCCCATTAGATGTCCTGTCATGCATATGCAAAAATAATTTAGAAAATAGTATTCCAAATGTGTTTATTCCTCGAGAATTTTTTCGACATTGCCAGTATCGGTAGCAAGTCCAGAAAGGAGTTTCTCGAAATTAAAACTCACAAAAACTTACACTCGCTCCACGATGGCTCAGGAACGACTCACTGGTTTACCAACAATATCTATAGAGCATGAAATTGCATCTACAATCGATATAGATGAATTAATTCAAAACTTTGCCAAAGCAAAAGTCCGAAAGATTAATTTTTCATAATTTGTGTATTTAAGATGTAATGATTTTCTTGCTATACAGATATTAGGAGTAATCATATATGTATACAAATGTATTGGTTTTGATTAATATTTTTTAATGTTCATAATGATATTATTTTTATAAATATCCACCTGTGTAGGTGTACGTGTGCTTGTGTGAGTATGACAAAATATATATAGGGAGACAATGCATAGGGACGCCAAATTTTCTTTGCCTAGGGCATCAGACACTCTTGGACCAGCCCTGGTGCAGTGCTAAAGGTTAAAAACTGAAGAAGCTCTGTTCTAGAGAGACCAAACGTGAACTGGTTCAAGCTGCTTCAGGTCATCAATAAGCCGATTGGTGCTTTCACTTCTCCGCTTCTTGGTGGTCAATGTAATTCAGCTCACATCTAAAGGCGTTCACAAAACAGTCATGTCCAAATGGGATTCGAACTCTCAGCTTGTTGATTGGAGGGCAGATACGCTACCCACTCAGACAACAAGGCACACAACTTGAAATATGTTGAACGTCTATAGAACCTTTGTGATGTAAAAGAATTCTTGAGTGGTCAGAAATGTTAAAGCAAGTCGGAAATGCAAGTAATGGTCATAAAACAATCCATGAGACGAGTGCGTATGTTGAAAGGCATGAAATTTAGTATTTCAGATAAATGATTATACCATCAACAACCCCAAAGTGAAAGTTAGATAAAGAAATGATAACATTTGTTTTGATAAAAAATTTGACTAAGGAAAGTTTGTGTAAAGAATGGCGGTGCAAAGATGACACAAAAAAGACATCAACTCGTTTGACCCACTTTATTCTCTACACTTGCTTCTGTCTAGAACCCAAAAACGATTCTTGAAAGAAGATTTGATAACATATGTCCAAAGCATATTCAAACACTTTCTGTAGTTTTACATGATGCTAAAAAACATAATCGCATTTCATTTTCATAAGGATCTCCCAGAAACATACAGGATAAAAGTTCAACAGAGATCCTAAATGCGAAAAGACATTGCATCTGTGGAATTTCATAGACCAACTGCAACCAACCTATATTTACAAACCGCAATGTTGGGTATCAATTCAAATTGAGCAATGCTGAAATTGGACTCTAGGATTTCTTTGGAGCTGCGGACATTTACTGAGTACTGCATTCTACCAACTGTAAAGCAAGGTGATGACAGTGTGCTAATATGGGAATGTCTTTTACGATTTTTTTTCTTATAGCTTTGCAAAAACATAGTTATCTTGTTATCAATAAAACATCGGTATTTAATCCATAACAAGATAGAGCGTATTGGTCTCTTAGCTTCCGTATAATATACATAGAGTAGTATTTGAAAAGTGGAAAGCCTCCGAAATCCGAACATCCTTAAACATTCAATCGTCTGTCCGCTTTTCAACTTGCTGTAACTCGTGACAAGTTGAATGCAAATGAACGTGCCAGTAGCGTGGTTATGCCGTGAAATCCCATGGTAAAATTTTTCCAGCGTTTAAAGATCTGCTCAGAGGTGCCTTATGAATATTCTAAATATTCCGAAAGGTTTATTGTAAAGTTTTTACTTGAATACCCGAAAAATTATCTATGCCTTCCGGATTGGGATTGGTTAACTATCGAAGAGTTAACTAAGGCCATGAGTTCATGTATCTTATTTGTTGATTAATGTGTTCTCTGGAGGTTTCTCTGCTTTGCAAAACGCAGAGAAACCTCCAGAGTTTCGATACAAAAATCGTCCACCTCCATATGAGGCTGGAAGTCTCACCTTTCCTTGAAAAGTTCCCATAAATGTCCCTTGCAACCCGGACAGGATTTAAATCCATATCTTTTCAACCGATGGATACATGTCGGGCTCTTCTTTCAAATACACTATTTCCACGTGAAATGAGGTATTTTTGTGCACTACCATTGATACCTCAAATTTTGGTGCTTGATATACGAAATTTTTATTTGCATATCGTATGCTCATGGCTAGATGTCCGGACACTTGGTGAAAGATACCATATTACACTCAACCAACAATTCCATCTTATATCTCTCTTGCTACAGATAACAAGAATCAATGCAGTTCTGTGTTCTGAAAGAAAAAAATGTTTATGTAATCCTTTTATTTACATAATATTTTTCATTGCAGAAATGCATAAAGTTTTTTTTGCAGACAAACTGCCTTTTTTGCTTTATACTAATATTCATTGAAAAAAAAAATCGGCTAACGCCTTTTTATTCCCGTATACGGGAGTACGAGAGGCCATTTAGCCCTATCTAACTTTTGGAGACTGAGTGGGCAGTTCAATCTTCACTGGTACCCAATCAGAGACAGATGGCCCAAGGCTAGCAAGCACTAATTAAGCGGTACGCAGTGAAGAGAGACGGCTCAAATGTGCCGCCATCTCGTGGTCCCTAACCCTAACACAATATATTTAATGTCTGAGATAATGTGGGTTCTACGGTCGATTTTCTTGAGTTTAGGACGAAAAACCCGGGTTTCCGGGAGGAAAAACCCGCTTGCCCGTGCCAGAGATCGACTAAGTCGGGAACCGGTCGAAAAAAGGCTTAGAAAAATTTCCTCTAGTCGCTGACTAGACTCGAAACCAAGTCTTCCTTCGTGCGGCCAATACTAATATTCGGATTAATCAAAATGCAAATCCATATGTCTGTATTTACAAGAGTATTTGTAGAAGAATTTCAAATGAGATTAATATCATTCATTCTTCGTTAATCAGATGGAAGCCTTCAGTTCTGTTTCCAGAAGAAACCTATCTATTATGTTTTATCATTAACATCATCTATGTCAAAAATATGGCAATATATGGGACACACACACACACACACACACACACACACACACACACACACACACACACACACACACACACACACACACACACACACACACACACACACACACACACACACACACACACACACACACACACACACACACACACACACACACACACACACACACACACCAAGAAGCGTACGCACTGCGAAAAGGTCTGAAAATGGCACCAACTCCTTTCTAACGAATCAACAACCTCTGCACGCATGCGCACCAACTGTGTGATCATCACTTATGTCAAGATACTTGGAAATCTTAACATTCACGTCTCATTGCGTCCGGTCTGTAAGTTTTTCTCTTTACTGTCTTTATCCTATTCAGATTCTTACACACCTGGGATTTATCTTAGCGTAGTCAATGTGGAAGGAGGTCTTCATCATTTCGTCACAAGAATATAAGGAATGCATAAAGCATCATAACCTGGAACAATCTGAACCTGTTGAACATGCAGTTATGTCCATGAGTGGCTGGGAAAAGGCATGAAAAACGATTCCTCATGAAAGATGTACCGAGAAAGTTGAGAAAAATTACTACGCCGTCCAAATTTCATCAGATCTTGGCTGCATTTTTGTGGAAAGTAGTATTACTTAGTGATTTCATGATTTCATATCAGCCGGTTGATATTTCTATCATTTATGTCAATGCTGGTTTTTTTTTTTTTAATATCATTTAGTTACGTTTTATTAAAAAGAAAATATATCATTTATTTGGCCGGTTCCCGAGCTCCCTGACACAGATATGTTGGGTATTCCTCTCGGCACTTGAGTTTTTAATTACGCAGACTACAAAAAAAAAAAAAGTAGAACACATTATTTCAGACATCATATATATCTGTTGGAGTTTAGTGATGCGAGATGGCAGCACCTGTCTTCCGTAAAATCTTTCTCCTGATAGCCTGATTGGTAGTTGGGACTAAAGAAATTTCACCTACTCCCTTTGATAATAAAGTTGTTGGCGGATTTATCTGTTGAATTTTGCAAATCGAACAAAACATGCATCACACTAATTAATTACCACCGACCTACGACAGTACTTGCATGCGTCGTCACCGGAATGCAGCTGACTGAGAAAAAAGCAGAAGCATTAAGCCATATTTTTCGTTAAATGTCCTTTTAAACCATTACGAAAAGCAACCAGACTCGTTTGAGAGAATAATTAAATAGCAACTACTCCTTTGGCAGACGATAACGACCAAAAGAGCTGTTTAGTGAAAATATCTGAAAAATGAAAACAATAAAATAGCTTTTGTTATTACAACCGAAAAATATTATTATATTTTTATTATTAATGAATAGATTACAAAAAAATAATTAAGTAAATATTAATCTTGTATATATAAATAAAAAACTGATTAAATTAGCCGGAGGATACCAATTCCCTTACTTGACGGGATTCGAACCCTATTTTTTCATATTATTATCATTATTACATTTTCCAATCAATAACGAGCCTCCGATAAAAGTAAAACAAGTCCTCGGGGATTTGAGACAGGCGAAAATAACAGGGAATGTGGTCATTGAGCAGTTCTGTTTATTAAAGTTGTTACCAAAAACTTTTCTACTCTGTATTAGCTGTTCAAGCCAAAATGATCATTTCAGTTGTCATTAACGGAAACTTTCCCCCAAGTTTTCTTTGATTATAAGATTTATGACTGTGTTTGTAGTTACACAAGACAAGATAAGAGTTGTGGATGTTGATGTTTCCGCTTGCAGAAAGAGTCAAGACACGGATCACTGTTAACGTGAAGGAAAATACAAAAATCAATATTCATTCGTGAAAACGCACAGATAATTCGTGGCAGATTTATCATCGTTTCAAAGCAGAAGACACAAATGGTAGGCGATAAGATCAGTCATCGCTACAGCTTTCCAATGATAACCATTACAATGCCAAAGATGATTCGAAATACCGAGAAACATTTTTCACTATTTTTCCCCTATTGTATAATGGAAACAGCACGAGGAACAATGTTATTTAAACAAATTTTTTTATCTCGACTAAATTCAATTAATGCATATCTCCCTAATGAATAACAGATAACGCTTTCATTGTATATTTCGTAAGTTGTTCTTTCTGCACATGCGCACCTTTTCAGAGACCAAGTAGTACCGTAATGACAGTAGTTAAAATACGAGTAAATATAATTAATTACTTTAGAGATATTTTTACTTACATCATATTTCATAAGAAAAAAATAATTCACTTCTGTGGCAAACGCGTAGAAATCATTTGTTCACTTTCTAGTTCAATGAGTTGATACTTTAGTATTATGGTGTTGGATAGTTTTTACGTCTGCTATTGGACAGACGTAAAATATACTGCAAAAAAAAAATAATAATAAAAAATAAAAAAAATCCAATTTTCGTGGATTATTTTTTATTTTATTTTTGGTGTTTTATTATTTTTTTATTTTTTTGGTGTTTTATTTTTTAGTTTAGTTTTGTACTTTTATTTATTAGTTTTTATTATATTAAGAAGTCTAGATGCAATAAGATGTACAGTGTTTTACGCATTGTAACAAACAACAACTAAAAAATTTGATTGGCAATAGCAAGACCAAAGACATTCATACTAACTGATATGTCATTCCAATTCAAAGACTCCAATCCACTGTTTGCCCAGAATTTGTAATCTCAATCAATAAAACATTGGATTTAAGCAAACAGAATTATGCGTACGATACGCATAATAAATAGACTTGAGGTTCAATGTTGTAATAATGAATATTATTCCTATAGAAGAATATACTTAAACAAATTCAAATGCACTTTAATGATTGTCTGGTCACTTCCTTACTGGTTATGGTTGCTTTTATAAATATTCTAAAAGGAATAGTGCACGTTGGTTTATTCACAGGATATTTTTCTAAAAAAAAAATGTTAGTTTACAATTGTGTATAAACGTGGCATGAAGCATTTTGTACTACTCAATGCCAAGAAGAAAAAAAATAATAATTGAGCCTATGAAATTAAATCTAGTTAGATGAATGATTTGGTACTAAATTAGTGATTTTGACACTTGACTGGTTGGCTGCTTTATCGTATAGTTTATAATACTGATGTTCATATTAATATTATACTGGTTATTTGGGATACTTTGCTTTGTTAGTTGAACTGCAAAATTGAACAGACCTCTCATCTATTAATATATTAATACAGTGATATAATAATATACTGTATATTAATATACTGCTATGTTAATATATTAATAGTTGGATGTCTTAATATGTAAAAGCGACGGTTGTTCTTCCGCTGCTTTTCTTTTTTTATTTTTCTTTCTTTCTTTTTTATCTTTTTTTTTAAAAAAATTTAACACTCGATTTTTTTGCGTTAATAGTATTAAGATAAGAAAATTATTGTTTATTGTTGATATGCATAACTGTTAATGAATTAAAAAAAGTTGGTTAGTTAGACAGAACACAACTCCACGAACAACCCAACTATTTTTTTTTTTAATATGAATCCCATCGTCGAAGCTGTTAGCCTATAACACATTAATGTCAGCATCGTCAGAGGTTAATCGTTAGATAATCTGGAAACCCTATTTTGGAAGCTAAACATTAACTTTTTCAAGCAACTCCAGTAAGACTGATGATGATTTTATCTTCTTCTTCCTTTACGTAATAGGCCCAGTGGCCTGTTACGGTCTCCCTCCATTTAAGTCTGAGTCTTCCTACTGAACGTTTTCCCTTTGGCCTGTAGTTCAAGAGTTTCTTTGGAATTCGGTTGAGGTTAATATTCATTCTCTGCACGTGATTCTTCTAGTGTTCCCTGTATTGGAAGACAAGTATATAACGCATCCCAGCTGCTCCTATCCTCTGTTCATCTCTTTTCTTTAAAGTCCAGGCTTCGCTTCCATGGCATAAACTTATCCTTAACACTGGTCTTGCCAAGGTGTTATTGGCTCTGATTCTGGTGTGCGTTTGAACAATTGAAGGTTTTGAAAACTTGATTTATAATGCCTAGTGCTCTGTTTAAATTTATTATCTTATGATCAATATCTTTCTCTTCTTTGTAGGTTAAATGGTAACCGAGGTATTTAAAAGTATTTGCTTGTTCCAATATTTGATTTTCAATGCAAATTTCATTTCTTATGGGGATGTTACCTGCAAAGGCAATGACTTTAGTTTTATCAACAGATATTTTCATATCAAAGTCTTTTGTAATTATATCTAAATGGTGTAGGGAATACTGCAGTTCATTTTCTGGTGAAGATATAAGCACCTGGTTGTGTGCATATAGAAGTGTATCTAAAATTGATTTTGAATATTTTCGTCTCTAAGTTTTCATTACAGGCTACAGCCTTCTCTGATTCCTTATTTATTGGTTTCCATTCAGAAAATTATTTGTTCGAACAGAAATCCTGTTGTTCGTATATATGTTGTTGATTACTTTCATCAGTTGGGTTGTAAAACTCCGTTATTTTCTAAAATATTCTGAAATTTTGTATGATTCACTGTATCAAATGCTTTACTGTAGTCAATGAAAGCCAGATGAGTCTCAATGTTATATTCCTTGTGTTTCTCAATGAGAAGTTTTAAGGAAAAGCAACCTCAGCACACCTGCGTCCACGTCTAAAGTCATTTTGTTCTTCGCCCAGTCTTTCTTCATAAAATTCACCGAGTTTATTTTTTTACAAATTTGCTCTATATTTTATAGCCTGCATTTAGAAGATTGATTCCTTTATAATTATTGCAATCATTTATATTTCCCCTTTTTGTGAATAGGTATGACATTTGGTTAAGCCAGCTATCAGGTTTTTTTTCCTCCTATTAACAATTTATTCAGTAATTTAAGAAATCGTATTTTAAATGATTCACTGGCATATTTAAAGAGTTCCATGTTGATGACATCCTCTCCTGGTGCCTTGTTATTCTTGAATGAATTTAAAACTTCTTCCAAGTGTGTAAGATCTAGTTCGATATTATCATCATTAAAAGTGGTATATGTTGATTACAAATCTGTATCACTAGTAGTATAAATGTAATTTATACTACTATTGATACAGATTTGTAATCCACATATACCACTTTTAATGATATAGAATTTGATTGATATAGATATATCAACATATATCTGTATCAATAGTAGTAATTCTTCTTTGTCTTTATCTTGTTTAAGCGATTTAATATTTTATGTTTTAGGTTGTGATCTAGTTATATCTCTTTCTAATTCAGACACAAAAGTTTCCGGATGTTTTTGTCTCACTGCTTTTTTTTTCGCTAAATCTCTTTTTCTTTTATAATCTATATAATCTTCCTGTGATTTGGTTGAAGAGTATTTCTGAATGCTTTTCTTTTGTCTTCTATAATTGCTGCTATTTGGTTATCCCACTTTCTTACTCAATTTCTTCCTTCTATTTCCATTTTTCTCTCCCAGAGCCTCTGAAACAACGCTTCTTAGAATTTTACATAGATTTTCCCATTCTTCTTTGATGTCGAACTTTCCTGGAGCTTTTTTTTTTTTTTTTTTTTTGTATGGGTTCTTCTTGAATACAGCCAACGAATGCTAAGTTCATTCAGGAGACTGACTTTAAATGAGCTATTGAATATTGTGTGTTGCTTTTTGGGTAATTTTCCTCTCCAATTTGATGGAAATCTGGTTTTTGCTACTAGAAGAAAACGATCTGCTTCTGTTTCATTTCCAGGAAAACTCTGACATCTAAACACTTTTTGGATAATTTATCATTGGCAATCATATAATCACTTACTGATTGGGCTGACCATGGGCTTACCAGGTGAACTTATGACAGTTTTTATGTTTATAGAAAGTGTTCATTATTCTCAGTTTATTAAAAAGCGAAAAGTCTGTTAATTTTGTGCCGTAAAAAAAAAAAATCAGCTAACACCTATTTGTTCTCGTATAGGGAGTAGACGAGGCCGTTTACCCTATCTAACGTTTGGAGACTGAGTGGGCAGTTCGATCTCCATTGGTAGCCAATCAGAGAGATAGCTGGCTCAAGGCTATCACTGATTCATCGGTACGCAGTGAAGAAGGCGGCAAGTTAGTGCCACCATCTCGTAGTCCCTAACCCTAACACAATATTTTTTAATGTCTGAAAATAGTGTGGGTTCGACGGTCGATTTTCTTGAGTTTACGGGACGAAAAACCCGCGTTTCCGGAGAAAAAACCCGCTAGTCCGTGCCAGAGATCGACTAACTCAGGAACCGGTCGAAAAAAAAGGCTTAGAAAATTTCTAAGCTATTTTTTATTTCTTATTTCTTATTAGTTTTGTGGAATATTTCTTGTAGTTGAAAATAAAATTTTTCAGTTTCTTCATCTTATCTTTTACTGGTGCATGTATAGCTTTTGTTGTATGTTGATGTCCATGTTTTAATCTAGCATGTAAGATTCTTTCATTATGAAATGTATAGTTTTCCACATTATTTTTAAAGGAATTATGAATCATCAGAATTATGCCGCTTCTTGCTCTTTAATTTCTGTTAACATCTGAGTATAACTGCAGTTAATTTGATATAAATTTTGAACCTTGCAACTTCTTCTTGGCTTCAGATATTGCAGCTATTGTAATTTTATTTTTAGATAAAATTTCATCCAACTATTCTTCTTTATGTCCGATTCCTTGGACATTCCAGGTGGCAAATAAATTTTAAAATTTATTTTAAAATTTATTTCCTACCGTTTCCAAATACTACCCTTTTTCAGATCAGGTCTCCGATTTCCATATGTGGCTGTCCTTTCTTCATATCTTTGCGAGATTTACAAACAAAGAATGTGTCATGCAGATTGGTTGCTAGTCAAAATGCAGTAAGTCCAGTGGTAGGGCTGATACCTTGATGTCTTGACCCACGTGAGATGGCATTTCCACTTCTGATGGTATGATTATACCGCTAATACTGTGTCAATCTTGTTTTTCTTTATGGTCAGAACATTGACACCGATCTGATCGACCCTTCTCCTCCTTTATCCAGGCTTGGTAGACCACTAAGGATCCCATGATGGAGTTGGTGATTTTATACCAGATGATAACATGCATTCATCTTCCACCTAAACATGCAGTATATTATGTGGGCGATTTTTCTATCATATGTAAACATGTTTATACAGTATAATATTGCGAAAATTGCCCATGTTTCATAAATCCTTCATTTTCGCAAATTCCAATGCACCATATCTCACTAAATCAGAACAGCCATTTTTGGTCCATTCTTCACCAAAATGGTACTCAATTCCTGTAATAAAATGGGGATGATGGTCTTAACCTAAGCATGCATTTCAGCTCTTCTCAAAGATGGCTCAGGGCGGGGTCCAGTTTGAGACAATTCTGTGGTGGTCAGACTATCCTCGCTCTATTTCTTCAAACTATGTAGGTTTGAACATAAGTAACACAGAATGTCAACACTTCGGTGGGTGTTCGTATTTGCAGGCACCACAACAAGGAATCCAAATCCAGACGCACCCCTCCTCCTCACATTATCCCAACTCTGTCACTAGACTTAACTGGTAGTATCATGCGATACAGTCAGAAAACAACATTCTTCTGATAACCTTTTCACAAATTGCTAGTGCTAACGGAAAGGTTCAACGGAAAGAAACCTGCCCTTGAGAGAAAGGGTGGTCTTAAATTTCAGAGCGTATGTTTCAAGAAAAAAAAGTACAAATATTGCTATCAGTGGTGTAACTAGCTTTTCATGGGCCCTGTGCAAGATTTTATTTGTGGCCCGCTTTTTTTGGAAAAAAACAAAATAAAAAAAAATACGATAGAAATAGACCGATTAATTTTAACTTGAACCAAAAACGTTACGGAATCAGCTCCCACAGTGGAAAAATTTAAAAATTAAAAATGAAAATATAATACTGATTATTTTTTGATACCGCATTTCAAACCCCCTTTGTCCTGAGCCGTGTGCACCCATTGCACCTGCCTAGTTAGGTCATGGGTTGTTACTATAATGATTTTTTTCTCCATTCTTGTGTTTGAGATTTCTTCCTTCAGCAAAAGGCAGAATTTTAAGATTAAAAAGTAACGTCTTAATACTTGCTTATTATATATTTTCACTGGTAATTTTAATTTGCATTATCACAGGAGAACGAATATATATCGGGAGTGAAAGAAAAATTAGGGCGCGAATATTATATGGTGATTCAGTAGTAAAAGGTGTAATAGATGAGAGTTTGACAAAATCGTGCTTTCCGGGTGCGAAAATTAATAATGTAAGTGAGGCTATTAGGGCACAGAAGCATAAGGAGAAAGAAATTATAATAGTGGCCGGAACGAATGATTTAAAAGTTGAAAAATTTGCTATGAGAGAGGACTTGAAAGAATTACTAGCGGTAGCAAAAGGAAAGAGTGAGAGAGTTAAGATAGTCAGTCTGTTACCGCGGTATGACAGAGTAGAGTTGAGAAGGAAGGCCATAATTGCGAATGACTATGCATAAGTTATGCAGGAGGAGTGGTGTGGAGTTTATGGATGTGTGGAGTGCGTTTGACGGGAGAAAGGACTTATACCAGAAGGATGGTTTGCATCGGAATGGATTATGTATTCGGAGAATGGGAAAACTGTTGCTGAATGAAGTGAAAGTGAATGTGTAGAATCAGGGAAACTACAGTTTTTAGGGAGGGTGGGGATGCTGTTAAGTGGACATGCAGAAATCAATGAGGCAGTTGAGTGTAAGAATGTGTATAATATGCCTGAGTTAGGACGAAGGATAACAAACCAAAATGGGATAGTTAGTATAAGGCGTCAAAATAGGGGTGGAGCTAGGGTACTTCTACACTTTATGTACACTAATGCCAGGAGTATTCGGAATAAGAAAGAGAAATTTTTGGCCTTGATTCGTTCTTCCTGGCCACAGGTTATTGGCATTAGTGAGACATGACTAACATAAGATGATATAGTTAGTGGGATAGAATGTGAGGGGTACAGTGTGTTCAGGAAAGACAGAGAGAAAACAATTGGGGAAGGAGTGTTATTGACGATAGCTGATGAACTTCACCCAAAGAGAATAGAAGTTCAACTTCAGGATAATGAAAATAGCACATTTGAGGCTATCTGGTGTGAGATTGAGGTCAGCAGAACAAAAGTTACAGCTGGGTGCTGCTATAGACCAGGCGATGGAATAGATGATGGAGACAGTATGCATAGGCAAATAGACTCAATGAGAGGAGGACAGATAATTATTATGGGGGATTTCAACTATGGTAAAATTAATTGGAAGGGGGGAAGAGGAAAAATGAGAGGAAGGAAATGCATTTTATGCAGTTACTAAGGGATAACTGGGGATTAGAATTGCTTGAGATTCGAAAGTGCTTGAGCTAGTAATTGCATCCGAGAAATTGACTATTATGAATATGACCATATTGCCACCAATTGGTGAGAGTGATCATAAGGTGAACCTGGGAAGTGGCTAAATGTGTGGAATTTTCAATTAAGACAGTGTATATGTGGAATTACCAGGCTGATAAGTATGACAAGCTTAGGAGATTACTTGGATCAGTGCCATGACATGTTACACTGCAAGGGCTGGATGTTGATAGGACGTGGGAAGTGGTCAAGGAGCATTTGCAGGAGGCTATGGCTGACTGTATACCTAGAGTCCGAAGTAAATCAAGTAGGAATTAAATGGATGAATAACACCATTAAGCTAGAACTGCAAAAAAAAGAAAAAATTGTGGATGAAATTTAAGGAGAATGGTCACCTACAGGCACACGAACAGTAGAAAGCATGCATGAAGGGTAACTAGTGTGGTAAGAAAAGCAAAAGCAGATTATGAAAGGAAATTAGCAATGCAAGCTAAAGTGAATCCTAAACAGTTCTTTCGATATGCTGCAAATAAAAGAAAAAATGTATACAGCAAAATGATTCTAAGGAATGCCGATGACAGGGAGGTAACTGAATCAGCTGAAATAGTAAAATTACTAAGTGAACACTATGCAAGAGTATATCATCCATGCTGTGATATTGCAGCGAATAATTGAAGTGAATGAAATGGAGGTGAGTAGTATATTACAGAACCTTAATGTAAATACATCTGTGGGATTGGATGGTATACCAGGTCGAATCTTACATGAAGTGACAAAGGAATTGTCCATTCCCTTGACCATATTGTTTAATTTAAGTCTCAGCTCTGGGTTAGTCCCGAGGGAGTGTAAAGAGGGGAAGAGAGTTTCATTGCATAAAGAAGGTACCAAGACTGCTGTTGCAAATTACCAACCGATCAGCATATTAGGAATCTTTGTCAAGATTTTGGGGATATTAGTTAAGAGCAAAATACAGGAATGGATAGATGAAAATGGCATAATGTATGGAGGAAAGCACGGTTTTGTGAAGGGTAGATAATGCCTCAGTAACTTGCTCACGTTTTATAACACAGTGACGGCTGAACTGGATAAGGGTAATGGATTTACAGTGATATTGCTGGACTTTGCTAAGGCCTTTGACAAGATACCACATGGAATTCTAATCAATAAACTGCAGCACATGGGGATGGATATAGGGTTGGTGAGATGGATAGGTGGATGGTTGATGGAGAGATATCAGAGAGTAGTTTATTCAGGAGTGGAGTCCAAAAGAAGGCCTGTTACTAGTGGTGGGCGATATGGTTCTGTTCTTGGACCACTGCTATTTAATTTGTTCATTAACGATATAGGAAAGGATCTGAGAGGAACTGTTCATTTATTTGCGATGATACAAAGTTGGGTAGAGCAATAATGAATGCACATGATGTCAAAATTTTGCAGGATGATTTGGATAGATTGGCAGTCTGGGCTAATGAGAATGGATGTCAGTTTAATGTAGCAAAGTGTAATGTTATGCATTTTGGGGTAAACAAATTAGCAGAAGTATATCATATTGGTGGAACTATACTTCAGGAGGTTGATGACGCCAGAGATTTCGGTGTGTTGGTGGATAGTGAGTTGAAGTTTAGGGGGCACATAGCAAAAGTGGTTAAATCAGCTCATCAGATCACTCGGTTACTGACGAATATTTTGACGAGCAGAGATAAGCAAGTTAATGTTCCTCTTTATTGAGCCTTGATAAGACCCATCTTTACTACTGTGCCCAGATCTGGGTCCCTGGGTTTCTTCTTGATGGGAAGGAGGTAGAGAGGATCTGGAGGTGAGCGACCAAGATGATAGCTGGTCTATGGAATGAACCTTACGAGAACAGGTTGAAGATCTGTGGGTTACAGAAATTGGTTAATAGGCGGTAAATGGGTGATATGATTGAGACATTCAAATTAGTGAAGGGTTTTTATAAGATTAATTCAGAGGAAAATTTTCAGAACTGGTATGGTGATGGGAGAACTAGGGGCCATCCATGGAAACTGAGCAAGAGTGTAGTTAGCAAGAGTGTTAGAACTAAGTTTTTTTTACTTGGAGTGGTGAATGAGTGGAATAAGCTGACTGAGTGTGTTGTGGGTGCCATGACTGTGAATGAGTTTAAGGAGAAGTATGATAGATACGATATTCTGCGAATGCCGAATAATTGTTCTTGATGTGATGTTTAGGGCCTCCCTATATGAGTTTAAGAACTCCTTCGAGTTGTCCGTAATAATGATGATGATGATGATGATGATGATAATAATAATATACAAACTGTTAGAAAGTAATATAAAATTGTTCAGGAACGGGGCGGTCATATTTTTCTACTTGCCTGAGCGAATTTTTTACTTTCTATATAAACTTTTTATAAGTTTATACAGAAACTTACATATATTTCTAAGTTCCCTTGACCATATGTTGTATTCTCCGTTCATAGACACTTAATCTTTGAAACTGTTATTATCCTATATTTTTATGTTCATTACTTCAGAGCTTCATATAATATGGACATAGGCAGGGATATGTTGGTAAAACTTTAACAACCGGCTCTCTATATAAAAAATAATAAAAATAAAATTATAAAAAATAAAAAAGGTGGCAGGTTTTTCATTGTGGGAGTTACTCACCCTCCTCCCCTCTCCTCAAAAGTTTAAATGAATTCCATTTATCAGAAAACATCCTCTTAATTTAGGCTCTAATTCTAGAAAAGGCAAATCTATGACAGACTTCGAACGTAAAAATGACGAAGTTTGTTAAAAAGTAACGCACAGTACTTGTAAAATTGCTCGAGGAGATAATCCCAAAATAGGATACCGCATAGGAAAGTAGGAGAATATGATATGAGGCACAAAGAATGCTGAAATAAATGCGGTCTCGGCTGGATTTTCTGCCCAAATTCCTGTAGCAATTTTACACTAGTTAAAATTGGCAATCTCCGTGGCCATAAGATGGCGCTCTGCTGCTAGTAATCTATCTCCACTTCAGTAATTTGAGTGAACTGGAAAAAAATAAAACCAACTTTCAATTTTATAATTACCATGTCTAAAAATATTTAGAACCGAACTGGATATAAGATTATAAAATGTAAAAAGAAAATAGTAACGAAATTGTGGAAAAGGTTGTTGTTGTTTGGAATGGCTGAAGCAACCAAAACTAAGAGACCAGTATAGCATTTTGTAAGTTAATTGCGTATGTTCTTTTAGGAGGTTTGCAGAATGAGAAACACGAGCTCCCTGGAGGAAAAATGCTTCACCTCTGTATGAAACCGGCTAACCACCTTTGGATGAAAATGTCGCGATAAAGGGATTTGAACGTCTCCAACTAAAAGGCATCGTCGGTACCTGCTGAGCTACAGAGACCCACAGAAAATGAAAAATTGTGAGTAAATATGCTACTGGTAACATTTAGTAGTATAGCAAATATGCAAAGCGCATATTCTTTTTTAAAGTGACCTTTCGCCCACGGACGTTTGCGCTGTAAATGTATAGTACATTGGTAATGTGAAAGTGCTAACATTTATTTTTATCAAAAAAAAAAAAATCATCTAACACCTTTTATTTCCGTATAGGGAGTGGGCGAGGTCGTTTTAGCCCTATGTAACTTTTGGAGGCTGAGTGGGCAGTTCAATCTCCACTGGCAGCCAATCAAAGATAGCTGAGCCAAGGCTATCACTCAGTGAATCGTCACGCTTTGAAGAGACGCTAACAAGTGCAATCATCTCGTGGTACCTAACCCCAACACAATATTTTTAATTCCTGAAAATAACGTGGATTCGAGGGTCGAATTTCTTGAGTTTACGGGACAAAAAACCAGAGTTTCTGGGAGAAAAAACCCACTTGCCCATGACAGAGATCGACAAACTCGGGAACTGGTCGAAATAAGGCTTAGAAAATGTTCCTGTACTCAGCACTAGACTTGAACCCAAGTCTTCGTGCGATAATAATAATAATAAGCTAACGCCGTTTATTCCCTTATAGGGAGTAGACGAGGTCGTTTTAGCCGTATCTAACTTTTGGATACTTAGTAAGCAGTTCAATCTCTACAGTAGCCAATCAGAGATAGCTGGCCCAAAGCTATAACTGATTTATGCGGTACACAGTGAAGAGATGGCTAACAAGTGCCGCCATCTCGTAGTCCTTAATCCTATCACAATATTTTTTAATGCCTGAAATAGGGTGGATTATATAGTCAATTTTCTTGGGTTTATGGGGCGAAAAAACCGAATCTCCGAGAGAAAACTAATCCGTGCCAGATATCGAATAACTGGGGCACCGGTCGAAAAAAAAAAGGCTTAAAACCGTTCCTCCAGTCGGTGGAACTTTCTATCTTCTTATCTTCAGGCGGTCTAGTACAAAGGATGCAAACGTCACTTCCACTGAACTACAGACCTTTTTCTCTATTTTATATATTCAGGTTTCAATAACCTTTAAAACTCTAAATGATATAGATATTGGTCTGCAATTTGTGATTTCATTTCTCTTACCTTCTTCAAATAACGGAAGAACGGAAGAGCCACCTTTAAGTGCCCTATAAATATGTTATGTTCAAAAGATTTATTTATTATATATAAAGAACTTATATGCATAATTGTAACATGCAGTGTTTGGACATTTATATTATCCTATTCTAATGTGTCCCATTTTAATCCGATTACTACATTCTTTACCTCATCCTCATTTACCGCGTGTAGATACATCGAATTCTTAATCCACAGACGGTGACTCGCGTATGCTAACCAATGGCCATTCTTTACATTATCATTCTAGAAAGAAATTTTGTTGAGATAGTGTTCTTTTTGGATACTTTTTCTTACAGTAATTCTTTTGTGATATTATGATTTGCTCTCTGAATGTTTCATAATTTCGATGAATTCTTCATATAGTTGATTTCATCTAATAGGTCATCATGTGGGAAAAAAAATCAGCTAACGCCTTTTTATTCCCGTATACGGGAGTAGGCGAGGCCATTTAGCCCTATCTAACTTTTGGAGACTGAGTGGGCAGTTCAATCTCCACTGGTACCAATCAGAGATAGATGGCCCAAGGCTGTCACTAATTAAGCGGTACACAGTGAAGAGAGACGGCTCAAATGTGCCGCCATCTCGTGGTCCCTAACCCTAACACAATATATTTAATGTCTGAAATAATGTGGGTTCTACGGTCGATTTTCTTGAGTTTACGGGACGAAAAACCTGCTTGCCCATGCCAGAGATCGACTAACTCGGGAACCGGTCGAAAAAAGGCTTAGAAAAATTTCCTCTAGTCGCCGACTAGACTCGAAACGAAGTCTTCCTTCGTGCGGCCAAGTGCGGTGGTGTGCAAACGCCACATCCACGGAAGTTGATAATATTTATATAATCCTGAAATGTACTAAAATTGATAACTGATACCAATTCCAGGTTTTTTCATGACTACCTGACAGCTCATATCAACACTATCAGGCAAAATTAGATTCAACAGCATAGAGTGTTGATCTCTTAGACTGCTATAATAGATTACAGAGGATACCAAAAAGGTTAGTTTGTCTCTTATAAATATGCGATCAATGCAACTTACTGAATTGTTTACTTCTCTGTCTCATATTTCTATTTTGGCATTTAAGAAATCCATGTGAAGATAATATATTTTTATATTCTTCAATTTTGCTATTACTCTTATATAAATTCGAACTTATATCACCCACTACTATAACATTATCATTCTAATAAAATTGCTATATACACAATGGTCTAGTTCAGTGTTTCTCAAACTTCAGATATCCCCTTCTTAAATTTTCATTATTACCAAGTACGCCTAATTAAATAATTAAAAAAATTAATTAATTAAAAAATAATTAATTAAAATTCTCAGGGGCTCACTTTAGTGAGTACGGGTGTGGCAAACCCGAGGTTTGCCACACCCGTACCTGATGCTGGACCATGCCTTACTTCATGTAATATACATCGGTTATATTATCTGTAGACTGGTCTCTCCTCTTCCTCCCTTGATTCTTTCTTTCTTCTCTTCTTGCTCCTTCCCCTGAATGCTATTAGAGTATTCGAGGGGAATCTTTCCTATTTTTCTATGTCATTTCGTCTTGTGCTAACAGGACATTATCAAACACTGTAACATGATCTGGCCATCAAAAAATGTTCATACCGCATCGTCCATCGCGCGGGTTACCAAGGGACACGTTCGGGTTTTAGGCAGAGGGACCCGTTCGAAAAATATGTTACAAACTCCCTTAGACACCACTCCTCAGCACTCTGCTAGAGGAAACTTCATCAATGGGCCCGCTGCCCGTTTGGGGCGGTGTTTAGGGGCAGCGCAAAGAAATGGTTCTGCAAAAGGACGGAAATGGCAACGACATCGGCACCAGACTATGGCTTTAGGCAACTGGAACATCTTCTCTCTGACAGGGAAGGAGTTGGAACTGGTTGAGGAAGCCAAGCGCTACTGGCTAGACCTAGTCGGGCTTTCTTCGATCAAGAGGCTGTGGTGCAAGCCTATGCATCTAATCTGGAGTCAGAATACTCTGCCTTCCTAGAGGAAGTGGGTGCTGCTTTTGACAGGGTGTCAGACATGGAATCAGTCCTGCTAATGGGTGACTTCAATGCACATGTTGGAACCGATGACCAGACATGGAGGGGTGTGGTTGGGAGGAACGGTGCCCCTGACCTTAACGCGAATGGGTTGAAATTATTGGACTTCTGCTGTACTAACAGCTTGTCCATAATGAATGCCTTCTTCCAGCACCGAGAAGTCCATAAGTATACCTGGTACAGGGATACACTAGAACAAAGGTCTCTGATTGGCTTCTTTATAGTCTCAGCAGTCCTATTTTCCTCAATGTTGTACATTCGTGTGAGGAGAGGGGGCAGAACTATCAACTGACCACCATCTTGTTGTGTGCACTCTACGGCTTCAGAAACCAGATGCTACCATCAACGCTGTAGGCCAGCTATACCACGTGAAATGGGAGGCATTGGAAAATGAAGCTGTGAGGAAGAATTTTGCAGATGACATTTCCTCCAGGTTCAAAGAGATCCCCAAGCATACTGCAGATGTTGAGGAGGAATGGAAGCTGTTCAGAACAACTGTCACTGCCTCTGCACTCTCATGATGTGGCAGAGAGCGGCTTGGCGTGGCAATGGGCAGTGAGAAAAGGACACCTTGGTGGAATCAAGAAGTCCGAAAAATTGTCTGGGCAAAAAAGGAGTCCTACCTAACATGGCTTAGAGTCAGGTCACCTGAGATGCGTTTGTAGTATGCTGAGGCACGAAAAGCTGCTGCTAAGGCAGTAAAGACAGCAAAGAAGGCTTGGGAATCCTTTGGAGAAAGATTAGACTCATCCTATGCAAATGCAAACAAAGTATTCTGGCAGACCATCCGCCGCCTTCGAGGGAAGAAATTGTGCACAGCAAGGGCGATTTAAGGCCTCTGATGGTGCACTTTTAACAACCGAGAAGGATATCCTCCACAGATGGAGGGAATACTTTGAGAGACTTCTTAACCCGGGTGGCCCAGCATTTGTGGACATCCAAGAGGAGCAGATAGGGGCAATGACTAGTCTCACAGCAGAAGAGGTCCATGTAGCAATAAAATCGCTAAAATCGGGCAAGGCTGCTGGCGATGATGAAATTCGGCCCGAAATGCTAAAAGCCTTAAATCGAGACGGTGTTCTCTGGCTGACTCGAGTGTGTGTCAGGCTGCTTGGATATCTGGGCGAGCACCAAACCAATGGCAGACAGGCATAATAATACCAGTCTTTAAGAAGGGAGACCAGAAGGATTGCAGTAACTATCGTGGCATCTCTCTCTGCTCAGCCTGCCTGGGAAAGTGTATGCTAAGTGCTTGGAAAGACGTTGCAGGAACATAGTTGAGTCAAAGTTCCAGGAAGAACAATGTGGCTTTCGTCCTGGTAGAAGCACAAGTGACCAAATCTTCACTTTAAGGCAAGTCTTTGAGAAATCTTGGGAATATGCCAAGAATGTCTACACATGTTTTGTAGACTTGGAGAGGCATATGACCGGGTTCCTCGGGATAGGCTTTGGCAAGTAATACAGGAGCATGGAGTGGATGGCCAACTATTAGCTGCCATCAAGTCCCTGTATGAATGCCCAGAGTTTTGTGTCAGGGTAAACAGCACAAAGTCTGAACCTTTCACAGTCTCTGTTGGCCTCTGCCAAGGGTGTCTTCTGTCACCCCTCCTTTTCAAAATATTTATGGACTGGATTGATAGACACAGCCGAGGAAGTGAGTGTGTCAGAATTGGAAAATGTAGCATTGGACGTCTGCTTTTTGCAGATGACCTAGTTCTGCTTATCTCTTCCACAGATGACCTCCAGTGGACCCTGGATAGGTTTGTAGCTGTTTGTGCAGATGCCGGAATGAAAATCAGTGTGGCCAAAACTGAAACATTTGTGGTCTCAAGACAACCATCCCAGTGCACTCTAAATGGAAGTGGAGTCCCAATGAGACAGGTGGGGAAGTTTAAATACCTTGGGTCCATATTCACGAATGATGGAAAATGGGACGTAGAGCTAGATACTCGAATTGGCTTAGCAAGCTCAATATTGTGGGAGCTTGGCCGTTCGGTAGTATTGAAGCGGGAGTTAAGCCAGAATGCAAAGCTGGCTGTCTTCAATACAGTCTATGTCCCCATCCTCACCAATGGTCATGAGAGTTGGGTAATGACCGAAAGAATGCGGACACGAATCCAAGCGGCTGAAATGAGGTTCCTTCGAGGGGTTGCGGGGCTGACAAAACTCGACAACAGAGTCAGAAGCTCTGCAATTCGGGAACCCTCAATACTCAACCGCTGCTTCTCTGTGTTAAGAGATCACAGTTGGGCACCTGGTCAGAATGCCACAAGAGAGGCTCCCTCAGCAGGCCCTCTTTGCCAAGCCAGAGGGTGGGAGGCCACGTGGAAGGCCAAGGACTCGCTGGACAGATTATATCCAAAACAACGGTTGGGAATCCCGCCAGAACACCTGAGCTTGGTGGCAGAGGATCGTGACCATTGGAAGTTCCTCTTGCAGCTGTTGTCCCCACAACCCAATTAGGAAGAGTGGGCCTTGAAGATGTATGTATGTATGTATGTATTAAAATTAATAAATTATTTTAAAATATTAATTAAAATTAAATATCTTTTTTATTTGAATTTATATGTTTATGTAAACAAAAAATATGATTTATTTTTAAATTTTGGTTCTTAGATATGTCAGACAACACACTCATCAATTTCATTTGATCCAGATGCAATTTCAACGTTTTCTTGTTGCTTATTTACTACTTGTATTTACTATATTGCTCTCTTTTGGGGGTTTTATAAATCCAATCTTTAACCAATGATCCATACGTAAGAAATTGAAAGCTAAAAAAAATACTGTATTTACTCGAATATAACTAACTTAACTTAATATAACAAAAGATCGCGCGAACCAAAGACAAATTAGCATTTCAAAAATTGAGTTGAAATGCTAATTCCCTTCAACCGAATTCCATAATATCTGAAACACATTCACTATATATCTCTTAGTTTTAACACGTTAACGACGGGGGGGGGGTATCAAGCTAAAGCATATGTTCCACTAGCAACATATGGTTTGCTTGGTCTATATAGCAGTTTCTGTTGGAAATGGAATTTGATTCATTAGTTAGTGCCATTTTATCCCGGTTGTCTCCAATTGCACTGTTTGTTGAAAAATATAATGACTCCTTTAATTATGCATAGTCGAAAATACCCCCAACGACCTTTCGCGTACCTCCGTGAAACTTTGAGAAACACTGGTCTAGTTGATATATTTCTAAGCGTGCCACATGGTGTGTTGCAAATATGAGTATGTTCATAGCTGTGTAATAAATCAACAGAGTTTTAACACTATGCAGATATCATTCCAGTTTCTGAAGATGAAAATTATTTTTCCTAAAGAATAAAACTAATCTTCCCAAACAGTTATAATCCTGACAGTCATTAAGTGCCTTTATAGCACAATTGGAAAACAAATGGGACATTCGGTTAGAAAACACTAAGGTTCGATTCTCGTTGTGACAAGAGAAATCTTTATATGTGCTTTTCAATTGAAGTTGAGTTAGCCGATCTCGTACGGCAGGATTTTTTCTCCCCAAAACTTTGTCTTTTTATCTCTCATACTGGCAAATCGACGAAGAGAACACACACAAACAAAAAATACTGTTGGTTGTGGTGGGCGGTAGATGGCATCGTGTTGATAGTAGTGTGAATGTGTACTTGGAGGATAAAGAAAAGGAGTGGTGAGTTTGGTGTAGTGGCATAATATATCCTCCCATAATGAGTCCAAGGACTCCTTGCAAGTGATACAATAATTTTTTTTTAAAATTTTATTGATCTCTCAAATATTTACATATATGCAATAATCATTTTGAGTAACGTTCAGTATATTATTTTACAAGATTCAGCACTAAGTGCTACATATAATGATATTTCCGTAATATTGATGATAACATTTTTTTTGCTTTTTTTAAAATAATCACTGTAATAATTTACAATTATATAGTTCAGTTTTACGCAAGTTAAATAATATTACATGTTGTAGTTTACTTTTTTTTCTTCAAAGTTTGAGAAAGTGATTATACACAGTATTTACACATATGCAATTAAAATGTTATATTTCCTAATTCTCATTATCGTATAATGTAAACTCATTATTTACATAATTTTTTAGTAATAATAATGTTTTATTACATTATTTTTGTTACATAGTGATATTATATTAATAATATCATCACATAATAATAATAATATTTACTATAATAATTTTCTTTGTTTCTTTTCTTTGGGGGAATTTCTGATCTCTTCCTCAAAACTTTGCAGTGCTTATCTGAGGAAGATAATAGATGGCGGTGGTTTCGTAGTTATGTTTCTATACCAGTGGCAATCCGGGTGTTGATTTTACTGTTTCTTGTTACATGTTTGGAAGACTTCAACTGCTATTTCGCAGTTTAACTTCTTTTTTTTTTTTTTTTTTGCAAGTAGGGTTGGATTTGGACATGGTGTGTTTGTTTATATCCTTGTAGTGGTGTTTTTTTTTGAATGGAGTTTGTCATAGGTTTGTGTATGTGTGCGTGCGTGCATGTGTGAAGGGCCGGCAGAAGCGGGCATGCGGTGCATGCGGGTGCCGCTACGAAGGGGACGCCGCCGCCGGGGCACGGTTCATAAGTTCATTTTTAAGAAACAAAATTTTTATAATAAAAACAAAAAAATCTTAGAATGATCAATATTAAAATAAATAAGGCCGGATACACCGAATAAAAATTTTAAAAAATTGTATATTGCCGCCTCTTTGATTAGCCGGCTGTTTACAATTTTTGCAACCCGTCTTCTACGATATCAGTTAGGAGAAATTTACGATGCACTTTTTGAAATTTTAAATTTTAATAAACTCAGCATGAAGCACAAACATTATGTGCTAAAATAAAGGACTACAAATTTGTTTGCTCTCTTATAACTTGGCATGATTTACTTAACAGAATAAACCCTGTTAGTAAAATGCTTCAAGACAAAAATATGAACATTACACTTGCTTTAGAATCTATCGAAAACTTAAAAATATTCTTACAAGAGTATCGATCAGATACAAATTTTAAAGAAGTTCTAAAAACGGCAAAAGAACTGAGTGAAGAGGTGGATGGAGAACAAGAATTTAAAACTGGTACTGAAGTTCGACAACGAAAGAGGACACAACAATTTGACTACGAGCATTACGACGAAACGCCACTATCACCAGAAAATAAATTTAGTGAATGCGTTTCATACACTTCTAGAAGTTGCAATGTGTTCGTTAATAGAAAGTTTTAACAACTAAAAACATATTCTGATAATTTCAATTTCTTGTATAGATTACTACAAATTAATAACGAAGATTTACGAAAATATTGTGGCAATTTAGAGATTCTCTAGAAGGACGGCGACAATAAAGACGTAAATGCAATAGAACTATATGACGAGTTATGTACTTTCCGGGATATTTTTCGGAAGGATAATTTGAATATTCAAAACCTTTTCGATATTCGTAATTTTATTGTGTCCAATAATTTATCTTCCTTAACTTTTCAATTGCTTTAAGAATACTATTAATCTTAACTGTTAGTGTAGCGAGCGGTGAACGTTCCTTTTCCAAGTTGAAATTGATTAAAACCTACTTAAGAACAAGTATGTCACAAAAAAGGCTTGTTAGTTTGGCGTTAATAGTTATTGAAAATGATATATGTCCAGAATTAGACGTTAAGACCATTATTTCTAATTTTGTGAATATGAAATCAAAAACCCTAAAACTTTAATTTAAAAAAATTCAAGTATATTTATGTAATTAATTTATTTTCTGTTATTTTGTAAAGATGTTTTTTTTTGAATACTTATATTCTTCTTCTTCTTCTTCTGCACCTTCTCTCACTTAAGTGGTGTCATTGTTGATGATGAGTCTCCTCCACATCCTCCTGTCTTGGGCTGTCACCACATCCAAGTTCTTCATCTTCAAGTCCTCTTCTACCAGCTTCCTCCATCTCTTCTTTGCAGATACATCTGCATGACCCTTCTTCCAACATATTCGTCCTCCCTCTTCATCACATGACCAAACTATCTCAACCTTGCCTCTTGTATCTTCGCTCCTAAGTTCGCAACTTTCACTGTTCCCCTCACATAGTTATTCCTCAGACGATCCTTTCTGGTCACACCGCACATCCACCTAAGCATTCTCATCTCTGCTCCTTCCATCCTGCTGATGTTATTTTTCCTCAGGGCCACAGTTTCTATAGCATACGTCATAGCTGGCCTCACTACTGTCCTATAGATTTTGCCTTTCAGATTGATCGGCACCCTCTTATCGCATAACACTCCAGCGATCTCCCTTCAGTTCCTCCAACCCGCTTGTATCCTCCATCCCACTTCCTTCTCAGCTTCTCATTCTTCTTCCCTTGTTGAACCTAAATATCTAAAGTCCCTCACCTTCCTGATGACATTTCTTTCCAGCTCCAGATCTCTCTCCTGGCCGCCGCCCACTCTGCAACACATATATTCTGTCTTACTTCTGCTCAGTCTCATACCTCTCTCTTCCAGTACTTTTCTCCATCTTTCCAGTTTAGTTCCCGCTTCTTCTCTTGAATCTGCACACAGCAAGAAGTCATCTGCATATAACATTGTCCAAGGCGCATCTTCTCTCATCTCCTCCGTCACTACTTCCATCACAATGTTAAACAGAAACAGACTTAATGCTAACCCTTGATGCAAGCCAACTGTTGCTTGAAAACTTTCTGTCTGTCTGTCCCAGACAGGTCCGAACACTTGTCTTCACATTTCTGTACATCTCCCGCACCAACCTGACATATTTCTCCGGAACCCTCTTCTCCCTCAGACACCTCCAGACTTCTTGCCTTGGCACTCTATCGTATGCTTTCTCCAGATCAATAAATGCCAGCTGTAGCTCCCGTTGTTTCTCTCGAAACTTTTCCATCATCTGCCGTAACCCAAAGATAGCATCTGTTGTTGATCTACCAGGCATGAAACCAAATTGTTCCTTTGCAATCTCCACCTCCTTCCTCAATCTTCCATCAAGAACCCTTTCTAGGATTTTCATTGTGTGGGACATCAACTTTATTCCTCTGTGATTTTTACAGTCTTGTGCATCCCCTTTACCCTTGTAGATGGGTAAAGTGGATGTACATATTAAATTTAAATTTAAACTTATATTAAATGTTCTAATTATTTCTGAATTCTTTTCTTATTTTCTCATCTATCTTGAGTTTATTTTATTTTCCTAAAAGATAGTTCCACTTATAAAAATTATTAAACAATTTTTACAAGTTACTAAGAATTTAGTAACTTGTAAAATGCATGAATTTTTTAAACTTTAGTTGAAATAAATTTTAACTTTAATTAAAATTCATTTTAATTTTGTTAGCGGTTCGGGTCGGTGAGAAGGCTCTAATCCCTGTATCATTATATTAAACGATTAAAGTGAAGTGGCTTTATCAAAATTTGCTTTAACTTTTGAGCATTTTTTGAATATTCGGGTTTTTAACGATTATCCTGCCTAGTCAACCCCCCCCCCTCGGTTCGTTACATTTAGCGAACCAACGTGTGGCTGTTCTGTCAAAATTTATTTAAGAAATTTCAAATAATTTAAATTTTTATTATCGAAAAAGAACCACACATGCCGGGATCGTTACAGGGGCGCTTAGATAGAAATTGCATGCAGGCGGCAAAGACCCTAACGCCGGCTCTGCGTGTATGTGTGTGAGAGAAAGAGTAACAGGAATTTCTCTAATTTTCGTTCTCGCTATAATATTTATATAGGGCCTGTTTCAGCTCTCTGTATGTCCCTAGGTTTCTGTCATCGAACGGCAGTTTGTTTATCATGTCAGGTTACGTAGAAGTTTCGGGTGACTTTGCCGTGGTGATTGTTGTACTTATATGTTATGTAGTTTGTTGACTGTGGTCTTGTTATTACCTGATATGTTGTTCTGGTTACTCTATAGGTTGGGCTGTAGTAATGTTTTAACATGACTGTGTAGTGGCATAAGTGTTTCACCTTAAATATTTTGTGTTGTGTCCATGCTGCCTGCATAGGTGTGGTTGTTCCCAGAATATCAGTTTTACCATTTTATCTTGCAACCATTGTAACCTGTTAAGTCTGTAGTCTGCGCAGAATGCATATGATGTGATTGCGTATCTTAAAATGTTTTCATATAAAGCTTTATAAATTAGTATTTTTGTGTATGTCAGGGCAATGTCTTTTAATCGGTATAGTTTGCTTGCTATTATCCTAGGCTTGGTGTGTAGGTAGTTTGTATGGCTATTCCAACTTTGATTAGCATCGAAGTGAAGTCCGAGATAGCGTGTTGTTTTCACCTGTATGATGGTTGTGGTTTTAGGTTCAGCTCTTTGTGTATTGGAGGATGAATGTCTGATAGTGAGATATTTAGTTTCTATGGGGAGGGTTTGGGGGGTGTTTGAATTTCATTAGCTTTGTTTTTCCAGGGTTTATATATATGCTGTTTTCGGTTAACCAGTTAGTGATTGGATTGATGTCGTGTTGCATATTTGTGTAAGCGATATTTGCATTGTTGTGAATGGATACTATGGCCGTGTCGTCTGCGTAATGGAAGATTTTACTTTTTAGGGGAAGATGGCTTATGTCATGTGTGTATATGTTAAATAGAAGGGGAGATAGGACAGCTCCTTGTGGTACTCCACAGGTTACCTGTACTTCTTTGCTGCATGCTGATCCTATATGTGTGATATGCTTCCTGTTTTTCGTGTATGCTTTAAACCGTTGGAGTAGACTACCTCCGATTCAGATATGCGTTAGTTTCGTTAACAAGGTTTTGTGTGTTAGAGTGTGAAATGCTTTTGTTAGGTCAGTGAATACGACTAATGTTATTCTGTTTTTATCCAATTCAGCGTTTATTAGCACTGTGAAATCTTCCAGGAGTGTTGCTGTTCCTTTATTCTTTTGAAAGCGATATTGTGTTTTGGGCAGCAGTGGCGTAGCTAGAGGGAGGAGGCGGCACTTTGAACCTTTTTGAACTTTTGCAGTTAATTCTAAAATATTGTCTTGAGAACTCATTTCCAACTATTGTAATACTACTGCGAATTTTCCTCACAATTGCTGTAAGGGTTGCTAGTTGTGAGAGGAGTTTTTCTAAATAAAATTGATTAAGAATTACCTACATTACTATGAAAGAGACTTCCCCATTGTCATCGACGATTTTGCTAAGAAAAGCAAGAAAATTAACATTTCAGAATGTTGAAATTAAAGTTTTACTTCAAAATAAACATAGCGTTTTAATTTATTTCCCTATACGTCGTTTTGACTTTTTGTAGTGTTTGTGGTATGTATTGAGAGGGACAGCAAACTCGGGACCCCCCCCCGGGCGTCAAAAGCTTTAGCTGCACCACACCACTGGTGTTGGGTATGATTTGAAAATTTTCAACGTATGTGGAGAGTTTGAAGTACACAATGCGCCCCATGATTTGGTTGATTACAGACAACGCGGCAATGGATCTGTAATTACTTATAATGTTTCTTTTTCCATGTTTGTGTATGGTTGTGATTAATGCAGTCTTTAGTGTTTCAGGTATGTGTTCCGTTTCGAATACTTATTGAACAGTTTTTGTATAACTGGACATAGGTTGGTTGAGTGTTTCTTGATGTCTTTTGGTCTTATTCTGACTTCCCCCGGTCCTTTCTTAGGGTTAATTTGTTGAATTGCAAGTGATAGTTCTTTTTTTTTCTGTTACTGTGGGGAACCACATCGACTGGGTTGCTCGTGGACCTAGTGGAGAATGTTCGTTTGTATGAGGAAAGGTTGTTTCTTGTAGTTTTTGGACAGAGTACACGAAGTACTGATTAAAGTTGTGTTTCAGCTGATTTGGGGTCGCAAGCAAAGCTATGTTTTATTGTTTCTGAGGCAGTGGTTCTGTGTATATTGTCCAGTATTTCATTAATCAGGTGTTTGTCGTTCTGAGCTGTATTTAATTTGTTGCTGTAGTAATTTCTTTTTTGCCGTTCTAATCTGTGTTGTTACGAGATTGCGTTTTCTTTTGTATTCAGCTTGTAAAGCGATATTGTTTGGCGACTGTTGTTTCCATAGGGGATCTTTTCTTTGTATGTCTGTTAATATGTTGTCTGTTATCCATGGGTTCTGTTTCGTTTGGGAGCATATTTTTATTTTTGTTAATGCTTTGTTATATATTTTATAAAATGCAAGTTTAAGATTATTATATGCAGCTTCAGCAGAGTCTAAAGATGCTATCTGCATCCAGTCTGTTTTTCTGTAATAATAATAATAATAATAATAAAATATATCATATAATAAAGGAGAGAATATTGAATAATTTCAAGTTGTGTTTGATGCATATTTTACTCAACACTAGTATTGTGTATACATCAGTTGATTTCTGGAAAGAGTTGACCTTACGATCTAATATGTAAATGGTATAAATTTATAATATTTAATGAATTTGAAGTAGCGTGAAAAAACTTTTTTCAGTACAAAACTGTAAAATAGTTTTTTTACAGTTACTAAAAAAAAAAAAAACTAATTACACTCGCAAAAAAACTCGCACTAATTACAGGCTATTCAATTATTCTCTTATGTCCATTTGAGTCAGTCTATTTCGTTTACTTCAGTTAGTTAACACATTCGGTTTTTGCCCTCTTCGATTGTTCGTTGAGATCGTCTGGTGTTTTCATCCTTATCACTTTTGTGTTTACACCCTGATAAAGAAGTTGCTTGTAAAGTTTGTTCATGTGGTCGTTTACATAGACGGACACCAGCTTTTGTTATTCATCAAACTGTTGAACTGTCATCTTGGTACAGACTTTTCTTGACTTTGCCATCCATTTGCTTTCATCACTTTTGTTCAGCGATTGAGTGACAACTGGGTAGATCTGTGTTTTACTGTTGCTGAATATTCTGTGGGTATGCATGATGTCTTCTTTTTCAACCCCCAGTAGGTTTACTAATTTTTCAGTTAATAGTGTGCATATTTTCATTACAAGCTTCTGGTAAGCAGTTTAAAACAATATTGTTCAACCTGGAGCACTGCTGAATTTCATTGGCCTCTCATTTCAGTTCGTTAATTTGCTGCTTCAGTCATTTATTTTCATTTGTTAGCTCTGCATTACCCAATTCCTTGACTGTGTCAGGATTAGGGACCAACCACGAGATTGCGGCACTTGTCAGCCGCCTCTCTTTACTGGATACAGTGTATAATTAATAATACTATTGTGCCAGTTATCTCTGATTATGTACCAGTGGAGATTGAACTACCTTCGCAGTCCCCAAATGTTAGACAGAGCTAAAACGCCTCACCTACTCCCTGTATGGGAATGGAAGGAGTTAGCAAAGTTATTTTATTTTATTTCTTGATTAGTTTTTCAAAAAATGTGTGTTTATTTAGGATTGAAAGAAAAAAAACCTGCATTTGGCTTTGTTCTTTAAATCCTAAATCCATCCAAAGCTGCAATCTAGCAACGAATTAAAAAAAAAATTCGGTACGGGGGAAAAAGAAACTCTCGCTGGTGGAAGTTGAAAAATGCCATGATTAGCAAGTGACATTAAGTGTTACTTTTCTTGTAAAAAAAAAAAAAAAAAAAAAAAAAATCAGCTAACGCCTTTTTATTCCCGTATATACGGGAGTAGGCGAGGCCATTTAGCCCTATCTAACTTTTGGAGACTGAGTGGGCAGTTCAATCTCCACTGGTACCCAATCAGAGACAGATGGCCCAAGGCTATCACTAATTAAGCGGTACGCAGTGAAGAGAGACGGCTCAAATGTGCCGCCATCTCGTGGTCTCTAACCCTAACACAATATTTTTTAATGTCTGAAATAATGTGGGTTCTACGGTCGATTTTCTTGAGTTTACAGGACGAAAAACCCGAGTCTCCGGGAGGAAAAACCTGCTTGCCCGTGCCAGAGATCGACTAACTCGGGAACCGGTCGAAAAAAGGCTTAGAAAAATTTCCTCTAGTCGCCGACTAGACTCGAAACCAAGACTTATAAAGAGTAATAAATAAATTTTCTGATGTATATTTATCCCTCGAGCACCTGTGTTGCTCAGTGGAAGTGATGTTCACTCCTAAGCGCTAAACCGCCTGGAGAAAAAGCGCCACGAGTTCGATTGTAGTAGCTGACTACAGGAACTTTTTCTAAGCCTTTTGACCGGTTTCCGAATTAGTCGATCTCTGGAATGGTCAAGCTGGTTTTTCGTCCCGTAAACTCAAGAAAATCGACCGTAGAACCCACACTATTTTCAGACATTTAAAATAGTGTGTTAGGGTTAGGCACCAAGAGATGGCGGCACTTATTAGCAGTCTCTTCACAGCGTGTAGCTAAATTAGTGATAGACAGCCTTGAGCCATCTATCTCTGATTGGCCTCCAGTGGAGATTAAATTTCCCACTCTGTCTCCAAAGTTAGATAGGGCTAAAACATCCTCGCCTACTCCCTATACGGGAATAAAAGGCGTTAGGTGATTTTTTTATGTTTATCGCTCAGAGGGAACAAGTGACACTCATCCAAAGATATTTTCTTGGGATTCTTATTCCTGTTTATATTTCCTGTGCCAAAATAGACCAGTCATGGATGTTAGATTAAAACAACAATGACAACAACAACAATAATAAGCAGAAAAATTATTAAATCTTCTTTAAGAAATACTTGTGTTATGAGAAGTTTTTTCAATTAACAGGGGAAAAAATAGAAAATTTGTACATGGAGAAAAACAAGTCCTTTTTAAATATTTTACTCCTTACTTCCCCATCAGGTGAATTAATTACTTCCGTTTATTGAAAGCCTACTTTCACTGGGCACTTCATCCAACAACAATCAGCTCACCTTCCATCACAAAAGGTTGGAATTCTAAAAACTTCATTGCAGCGTGCTCATACTATTTGTTCTACACCTTAACTATTACAATGGGAACTCTTAAACATCAGACTCAATGGCTTATCAGAAAGGACCATGCAACAGCTTTTTAAATTCCTATGATCCTAGCTCAAATAACAAAGAAACAGTATGTCAAATTCCAATTCCTTATGTTTCTGGCATTTTAGAACCCATTTCCAGAATTCTTAAGAAATACAATTTAGTGGCTATTTTTCTTCCTATTAACAAATTATCAGAATGGTTTCCATTTTGAAAAGACAGGCCATCTCCTCTAGCTCTCTACGTGGTGTCTATCTACCAAGTTACTTACTACTGTCATTGTTCTTACTTTGGACGAACTGGACGCTCTGAATTATCAATATTGCAGTATTTCTCAGTTACCCCACTGTTTTGTTTTATGTATAACATCATGCAGCTGTAACTTTTATTTTCAAAATCAGTCCATTGTTTGTTCTACTTTGTAATTAACTATTTTTATGTTACCTGAAGAAATAATGGAGGCATAGGAGTAGGAGAAGATAAAGAAAAAGAAGGTGCTCGTGAAGCCCTGTGAAAGTCGCGTTTATATCCATACGATAAAGCCCAAAGAAAGACTATTTCAATTTTAATACTGGTTGTTGAGCATGGAAACTTTCTATAGGCCTTTCGTTTTGGTCACTTCCTCAGTAAGGTAATCTTTGCAGCAGGAAAATAATGTTCTTCTCCTAGAAAGTCCAGTTTTAAATCGCAGCCCAAATCTCTTATCCATTAATATTTATAACCATGAGATAGTATCACGTGGATCCACATAACTCTTTCCTCTGAAAGTCTTAATTCATAGCCCCGAGCTCAGCTGTTAGTGATTGCTGGTAGTTGATACTAGCTGCTTGCTAATCTTTACCCCCTCTTCAAAAAGTTAGTTGCAGTTCAAGCCGCTCCACTCACTGCCTTTGCGAACTTAACCGTTAGAGGATTTTAATCATCATCAAATTCCTGCCATGTACCCTCAATGGGTGTACAGGATATAATAGTACTACATGAAAAAAATTACATCATTACTACCTTCCTATCTACAATTTTCCTCCAAATCAGTATGTTACTTGTCAAGACTCCAACATTATCAGATCTTATATTTCTATCGTCTAAGGCACTTTGTACCGTATCAATCCACCTATATCTTGGTCTTCCTCTGGGTCGTTTTCCTGCCAACCTGGCAGAGAACACTTGTTTTGCTAATCTTTCCTCTCCCATTCTATTTAAGTGACCATACCATCTGAGATTAGCTCTACTAACGCATTCCTGGATGCTGACAATGTCAAGTTCTTTCCTAATATCCTCATTTTTAATATGATATTGCCATTGATGCCATCTGTTCACGCCTCTAATCTTTCTCAGGACTCTCATATCTGCGGTCTCTAGTCTTTGGTCAAGTGTTTTACTTCTGACCCAGCTCTCAGATCCATAAGTTAAAATTGGTTTGAACACAGTCTTGTATACAGCTAATTTAGTGTTCCGACTAATTTCTTTCTTATTCCATATGAATTTATTCAATTGACTTCCCACGTTACCAGCTTTGTTGATTCTGTTGTCTATTTCTATATTTAGTTTACCATCATCAGTAAAAATTGTGCCTAAGTAGCTGAAATGTTTTACTTGTTCCACAGGTTCTCCATTCACAACACAGTTGACATTTTCAATGATTCTGCCTATTTTCATTGTCTTTGTCTTTTTATTGCTGACCTTCATACCATATTTATTACAAGAGTTATTCAATTTAGTCAGAGAATCTTGCAGACTTGTAGCGGATTTATTTAGAAGTATAACATCATCTGCATAAAACAAAGAGCTGACATTAACATCTGCAATTCTGATATCATGTTTAATACCACTTTCCTTCATAATGTGATCCATATAGATAATGAATAACAGAGGGGATAATGTACATCCTTGTCTCACACCAGATTTAACATTAAACCATCTTCCTGTACTTCCTTCAATTCTAACTGCTGACTTACAACTCAAATAAAGACTAAGCATTGATTGACATAATGCCCATTGACACCATATAATTGTAGTGTATTGAATAGCTTTTCACTTGGCACCTTGTCATATGCATTTTCCAGATCGACAAAACTTAAATACAGATCTTTGTTATATTCCCATGCTTTCTCAACTGTTTGTCGTAAAGTGAAGATCTGATCCTGACAGCTTCTGTTTGGCCTGAATCCAGCTTGTTCTTCACCAAGCTTTTCTTCCACAATTCTTCTCAACTGTTTCTCAACTGTACTTTCATAGATCTTGCCCGGAACACTCAGTAGGGAAATACCTCTGTAATTCTCACATTCAGTTTTATTTCCCTTTTTTATATATGGGTACTATGAGAGCTCTACTCCAATTGTCTGGAATTCGTCCCTCTGTCCAGGCTTTCTGAACTATGCAGTGCAATCACTGTAAGACTTTTATACCACCATACTTCAGCATTTCTGGTTAAATATCATCTACTCCTGCTACCTTTCCACATTTCAAGCCTTCGTTGGCTTTTTCTTCTTCAAGTATCGATATGTATTCCTTACTGCATGCCTGGTCAGTGTTTTTTTTACCACAGTGCTGTCATCGCTGCTTGTTTCATTTAGCAGTTTTTCAAAGTAATTACTCCATACTTCAAGGATATCTTTTTCTCCTGTTTTCATATCACCTTTAACATCTCTAACTCATATTACAGCACTCTTTCCTCCATTCGTAAGCTTCTTCACCAACCTCCAGAATATCTTATCATCTTCTTGATATTTATTTTCTATGTTCTTGCCAAAGTCTTCCCATGACTTTTGTTTAGCTAGTTTTACACAGTGTTTAGCTTTCCTTCATTTGTCTCTGTATTCTCTAAGAGAATGAGCTGACTTATTTGCCAGGAACTTTTGATATGCTTTCTTCTTTTCCTTCACTGCCTCTTTAACTTTCTATGCAGTTCTAATTTTTCTATCCTTGCAGACAACTTCACCACATGCCTCTCTAGTTGAATCAATCAGGGCTTTCTTCAAGGCTTGCCACTGAATCTCCAAGGTGATTCCTGTTCTCAAACTCTTTCATTTTTCTTCAATAATCTTTGTATATTTTAGTCTACAGTTCACATCTGAGAGCTGCTTAACTTTTATTCGCTTTGAAACTTTCTTACATGTTACTCTTTTCAATATGAAATTCAATTTTATCCTGCTCAAGACTAAATAGTGATCACTTCCAGTTTCAAATACTCTGTATACTGTTGTCCTGCACCAGGGAGAAAACATCACTATCAACAATAACATAGTCAATGAGACTTTTCTTATTCCTTGCCTCTTCTCTCCATGTGAATTTGTGCACATTTTTATGTTGGAACATGGTGTTAGTAATAACCAGTCCATGTCCTGAGCAGAAATTCAACAGATATTTGCCATTATTATTAGCTTTGCTTTTTTTTCCTCGTTAGAGGATTTTTAATAATAATAACAATTGTTTAAAGATATTGAGTGTTACATTTCCCCATTTGCTTCATCTAAGCATTACAGAAATGCAAGTTGAATCATTATCACTGTAGTATTATCCTCTTACGAGACAGAGATTCATATTTGTTGAGGGAATATAAGATGGTTCTGCTGGACAGATATCAAAAAGTGGTATATGCTGAGACAGAGTCGAAAACATCTGACTAGTGGTGGTGGTGCTGCAAGGTTCAGTGCTGTGACCATTGTTATTTAATTTGTTCACAAATGAGATACGAAACAACCTGAAAGGAAATATCCTGTTGTTTGCTGATAATGCGAAATTAGGTAGAGGAATAGTTAATCAAGGGAAAGTGGGGAGTTTGCAGGACAATTTAAATAGGATATCAGTAATAGCAAAATTTAATGGGTGTCAATTTAGTGTCAGAGTAGGAGAAGCGAAAGAAAAAGGTGCTCGTGTAGTCCCGTGAAAGTGTCGTCTACATCCATACAATGAAGCCCAAAGAAAGAGTATTTCAATTTCAAATCTGGTGTTGTTGATCAGGGAAACTTTTTATAGTCCTTTCTTTGGTCACTTCCTCAGTAAATTGATCTTAGGTTATGCATTTTAGTTAGGATAAATAGATTACAAGCCGTATATCACATTGATGGCATCGTAATCCAGGAAGTAGATTAAGCTTGAGATTTAGGGAGGGGTGGTAGACACAGGGTTAAAGTTTAGAGAACGTATTGCTAAAGTAGCCCGTAAGATTACATGGCTACTGAAGAACACATTAACAAGTCGAGATTAGGATGTTGTCATTCCTCTTTATTAGATACGCCTCATTTGGATTACTGTGCTCAAGTCTGGTCTCCTGAGTTTTTTGCAGATGAGGAAGCAGCAGCGAGGAGTCAGAGGCAAGTGACAAGATGGTGAGTGGCCTGTGGAACGTTCCATATCAGGATAGATTGAAGGTTTGTGTGAGGAGATATGATAAAAATATTTAAGTTGCTTAAAGGGTTTTATAGGATTAATGCAGTTCTGGTCCCTCTAGCCAAGTGTTCTGCACTTGGCTAGAGGGACCAGAACAAGGGATCATCTTTGGAAGTTGAATAAAGGTGTGGTCAGTAGGGGTGTGAGGACTAGATTTTTTGCTTGGAGAGTGGTGAACGGAATGGGTTGCTAGAGTGAGTTGTCAGTGCTTTGTATGTTAATGGATTCAAGGAGAGGTATGATAGATTGTGTGGATAGGTTGAGTCTCCTGCGATGAGTCTTCAGACTCAATGGACGTGCTCATATAATAATAATAAACTAGAGAAACAACTCATCTTTAATTTTTCGTATCCACATTCATCTAAATTTGTAAATTGCATTATAATTCACAGATTCTCCATCCCATCCCATATACTTTACATAGTAATAAATTTTCTTATTCATATTGACCAGAAAATTAACAACATTTTTTGTTCTGATTTGAATTCTTTTGGTAGGCAAATTGATCATGTTCCCCTTGCCTAGAGAGCACCACTATGATATGAGAGATTGTTCAACCTGGCCCGTGTAGATAAGCACAAACTATATCTTTTTTTTTGTGTGTGTGCTAAAATTATTTTATTTTTGCATTTTACTCTCATCTATTAACGAAATCGGCTGTAGAACAATACTCATGATTACATATAAATATATATCACAATGTGCTAATTTATTCAACCTGGGTGATGGTGAAAACTGCCAGTTGCTTAAAAAAATAAATAAATAAAATAAAATAATCAGCTGACGCATTTTATTCCCGTATAGGGAATAGGGGATGTGAATAGGGGAGTCTGTTGCCTATCGAATTAAAAAAAAAAAAAAAGAGCACCTAATACTTATATAATATCGATAAGATGAAGTTTATTATTATTCTCATCATATACATAAAATTTATATTATACAGTTCAATATACAAGTATTATACAATACAATTCAAGTATTACTATCATATTTTCTGTTGGTTAACATTTTTTTTGGCTATTTATTTTGTTATAGTTAATAAAAATATTTTTCTTATATATACAAGTAGAGTAAAATACATTTCGGATGGTTTTCATAGTTTATAAAATGCTTAAATTAAGTTAGTGATTTTAGTGATAAAGTAAGTTAGTTTATGTATTTATGTGTAACCAAGGGCCTTAGCCATACTGGTTACTAGAGAATTAATTTAGCTCGACACAATCACTGCAAAGTCCAGTGACTGTATCTATGAGTGCCCACAGAACATGGGATATACTTGTTAATATATTAGTATCATAATTGGACATGATATGTAAGTTATAGTGATTGCTTTTACTATACATTTAAAATAAAGTAAAATTAAATTAAAAAATACCTTTCTTTCTTTCTTTTTTTATTTTTATGAAATGAAAAGAAGAAGCATTTATTTTATTTATTTCCGTATTACTTTTAATCTCAAAATCAAAATAAGAATTATTATTTTGACTTCAATGTGATCTTTATTAATAATATCTTTCTGATAAGTTATTGACTGAAAAATATGTTAAACCCATTATTATAAATAATGGCGAGGTTTTATATGGGTTTAATTTCTAATACATATTATAATTTGCAATTTCCTTTATAATTTCTAAGAAGTATTATTTCAGTTAATTTATTGATTTAAAGTTAAAAGTTTGTGATAGCACTTATTATAGGTGCTTTTGTCTACCCACCGCTCTTTGCGCCGAATGACGTCCAGCGGTATTTTTATTTTAACGGTGTTTTGTGTTATGATATATGATTATGGGTGCCGTCTTAATTTATTTATGATGTACTTTCCATCATAAATATGAAACCTGCTTATCCTTGTTTGAGATTTTTTTTATTTGTTTTATCTTTTAGTAATAGTATTATTTTAGCATCCGAACTATTTCAATGATCTAGTAGTAATTTTTACAAGGTAAGCCTATATTTCAAAAGAAATCATCATCATAATAAAAAAACAAAACAAAACAAGACATCCAGCATAAAAATTATAACCGCTAGTGTTTGTGAAATAGTGAACTTTACAATATCATCCTAAATGGCAGAGACAGCGGACCTTTCCCTAGATGATATAATCAGAAAAGATAGAAGAAAATTTCGGTTAGGTAGAGGTCGAGGTCGTCTGAGAGGTAGAGGACGAAGTGCTCGGACCTCTCTCTCCACCAGTTCTTTCAGGGGTCGAGGTGGGGTTAGACTTCAACGATCTCAGTCATTAAATAGGGTAAGTTATATAAAGTAGATTTACATGTATATCCTTTAAAACTTGTTTTCTGATGACTATATCTTTAAAAAAAATCCTGGCATTCAAATTTGAAAAACTACATTTATCCATCTAATCATAAAATTGCACTATAATGATTTGGCAAAGCAGCAACAATCAAAATATCCCATATATATATATATATATATATATATATATATAGGATTAAGGTTTTAAAAAAAAATTAAAATGCCAGCTATCCTATATATATATAATTTTATTTTATATATATATTTAATTTTATGGATGAAATAAACGTCTACAGCATCAGTAACGGTCGTTTTTTTTTTTTGGACTGTCTGAAGTAGGACATTCAAACATGTATTCATATCATATCATGCTATTTCTTGTGTGTCGGGGGGAGGGATAAGACCGTGTATATATTTATCAGATCAGAACTCCAGTATTTAGTTAGTTTCCATTACAGTAACATAAAATTTCATATTTTTTCTCAAAAGATACTTGCTTTTTTTTTTTTTTTAAATCCTTCACAATACGCACCTGCACATATTAACTGAATAGATAATTTAATTTATAATATAACTTATTTAATTTATGTATTAATGATATTGGTGAAGATCTGGATGGAGATATTCAGTTTGCAGATGATGCAAAGTTGGGATGAACCATGAAAAGTAGAGATTTTTTGGCCTTACAAGAAGACTTGAATAAATTGAGTGATTGGCATTGGAAATGGGGATGTGAGTTCAATGTTGCAAAATGTAAGGTTTTAAAATGTGGAAAACAAAGATGGGATGCAGAATTTATGCTTGGTGAAGATATATTGTTGGAGGTGGAGGAAATAAGAGATCTGCTGGCGATAGTGAATAAGGATCTGAAATTTAGGGGACACATAGCTTCTGGAAATGATGTGGAGGACACTAACTTGTAGAAGTAGGGAGACTTGTTCTACTGTATAAGGATTTGATTAGGCCACACATGGACTATTGTGCCCAGATTTGGTCACCTGGTTTTCAGAAGGATGAAGAGATGTTGAAGAGGGTCCAGAGGTGACTGACTAAGGTAGTTTCTGACCTCTGGAATGTCGAGTATGAGGAAAGATTGAGAAGATGTAATTTCAGTGTCTGGTGGACAGGAGGAAGAGGGGAGATATGATAGAGACCTACAAGTTGGTAAGGGATTGTTTTAGGATCAATGCTGGAGAAGTTTTACAGAAAATAGTGGGAAATTGGGGGAGAACCAGAGGTCATCCCTGGAAACTGTATAAAGAGGGTATGAGTAGGGGAGTGAGAGGTAGGTTTTTTTCGTGCAGAGTTGTAAATGATTGGAATGCCTTGCCTGAGAGTGTGGTGTCTGCAAGGAGTTTGAGTGTGTTTATGATGAGGTGTGTGTGTGATAAAAGGACCTTCCAGATGAGTCTTTGACTCCATGAGGTCTTGGGTAATAATAATAATAATAATGAGATGTTAGAAAAATGTGTGTGCATTTTAGCAAGTATGTCGATGTAGTTTTATTTTGTAATTTAGGGCTATTCCTTTTGTGAATTTTGAGCAATCTTCAAGAAGAGAAATGGCTTCATCCTCTTCTGTGAACATCTGTGAGTGTTGACAAATGAAGATTTTGGGAGGAAAACATAGAAACATAGATATCTCTCTGTCAGCCAACTGCAGTTATGTGTAAATCAAGAAAATGGGAATGTGGGGATTATGATAGCTAAATTAGTGCTGTGAAGAAGTTATGGTAAAAATTTCAGTGTTCCAAACAGATGTAATAATAAAATATTTAATTATTTTTATCATAAATAAAAGGCATAACTGTTTATGGATGTGATTTTAGAAAATCATGAAAAGTGCATCTTGCATAGGCATTCTCGTATAGTGATATCATTCTGGGTGGTAGCTAATTTTCATATAGCACATTCAGAATCAGAGCTGTGGATCAAATTGTCTCAGTCAAAACCATGGCCTTTTGTTTTGTTTAGTTTATTAGAGACCAGAAGTGGCTTGAAAAAGTACCATGTTTGTTGTCTGTAGCATGATTATGGATCTCTTAGTCTATACACAGTACTAATTTGCTATAGGTTTGTGGTTAGGATTATCATAAAAAATATTGCAGTGGAACCTAAACTGATTTTTGTTTTGTATACTACAGATTTAGTTTATATATCATTTTGACTCATTTGAAGTAATAATAATATTATCAGAGACCTCCAAGAAGTCAAGGAGAATGAGAAAACCCACATCATCTGTCATATCTTCTCTCTCATACACTAGATGTGCGCTCGAGGTTGCGACTCACCACTTCCAGGAGCAAACTTTTCCACTTGCTCACTGCTTTGTGAGAGAAATATCTAGCTCTTGTCCCTTTCTTAACTACATACAAAACTTCCATGGATGCCTCTTAGTCATCTCCCCCACCTTCCATATCTACATTTCATAATCCCCATTATCTTCTTTAACTCCTTGGAATTCAGGAGACTAAATCTGTGCATAGTAGTCCAGGTGCAGTTGCAACATGATCCTGTAAAGAGGGAAAATGACTTCCTTGTACTTACATGTTAATATTTGTTTCAACATTGCAATTATTATTATTATTCGTGACACCTCCAAGTGTCATGTTATCCTCTCCAAGTTATCCTCTGAGTTGTATTTGCAAGTTTTGCTATTTGACCTTTGAACATAAGATTCCTATTCACTAATTCCATGAACCTTAGCCTTATCATTTTATTCAGTCACAATCACAACAGTATAAATATGCCATAGAATATCATTAATATATAAATTGAACAACAGTGATCTTCAAGGACTGATTGCTGGAGTGCACTACTAGTGTCTATCACTTATCCAAGTCAGTAATTTATATTTCAGTTTCATATTTTCATTGTAGCCTTTCATGTGGTATTGTATCAAATGCCTTAGCAAACACCAGATATATCATAGGGTATCCGTTTATTCATCTCAGCTGTGCTGTAAATTATAAAATAAGAGTAAATTACTAAAACATAACCTCCCTTTGGTAAACCCATGCTGTTCATTGCAAAGTAAAGCTTGTCTGTTCACCTATTTCTGTATGTAAGTTCTTAGCTTCTCTAAAATCTTCACAGCCATTTCAGAGATATATACTAATAGGTCAACAGACACATCAGCGTTTGCATCACCATTGTGCAATGGGTTTATCATACATTCTTTTCACTCCTGTAGAATATTTCCTGAGCTGAGACTCAGATTAAACAAACATTTGAAGGACTGAGCATTCCTTTAGCATACGTGCTGATATCTCATCTGTCCATATTGCCAAATTCTTATCCAGGTTATTGAACAGCTCTAAAACCTTGTTCTCACGCACCTCTACTCTTCACCAGTGTAGTAGTAGTAGTGTGTGCTATGTTATATACACAGATTGATAAATATTAATAAAGTGAGCACTTATTATTTGAACAATTGCATCTGACCTAAGGTTACTATCTACATTCGGTAAAAATTATTCTTCCATATTCATTCATTCTTTCTTTTTCTTGGAGCATAATGATAAAATTCTTTTAGGTTGCCCTAATCTGCAGAGCCAATTATTTCAACTTAGCTTTGTGACAAAAATACTATTAGTGGGTAGTAGGTAGCATAGTCTATAGATGGTGGAATGTGTAGTGATGGAAAATTAGTGTAGACAGTGGATTGTGTTGTGTAGATTTCTGCAGTGAGTCCATAAAGGTGTCACATAATAATAAACAAAAAATAATAATTTCTGTATATACTACAATAGTCTAATTAATGGTGTATTTTTCTTACTTAATTTACAGTCGGCTCACAAAATAGATATATACTCAAGTTTAATATATACAGAATTCATATATTTTGAGCATGTTAGTGAAAATTGTAACACATAATGCATCTTCAGGTAATATGCTGTACATATAATTTTTGGAGTTTCATGTGTGTGGATGGCATATTCATTGTGTATATGCATTGACAGACACTGCTATAAGGTTGTATAGTGGAGAAATGTGAGGGTAGGAAGTCATTAGCCACATCTCATGATCAATTGCAAAGGAGTAGCACACTGACCATAATATAGTCTCCCTGCTCCTGAGTAGTTATGAAAAGTATATATATTATGTATATACTGACAGAAATATTATGACCCAGGAAACCATATGTATCAAGTTTTTTTTCCCTTTCTTTTTAACCACTTCTCCATACATTGTACTGTGTAAATGTAGCAACCTTGCAATGCATATGGGATAGTGATAAAAGCTTTGGTTTTTCCAAGAGATAGCAATAGAGAGAATGAATGAATGAATGAAGAAAGTATTTAAAATCAACAATGAATGAACAGTAGTTGCTCCACTGTTTGCAAAAAAAGGATAATTTGACATGATCTGCAATTTCACGGATTTATAACAGCATGAAGAAAATTCTGATGAACAGCAATTGTAACATCTGTAGAAAATGTATGCAGCTTTTGTGCTCTCTTTCAGTATTTGTTGAAAAGGAGTAGCATAGAATTAACCAATGAGAGATTAGATTTTGATCTTCCTCTAGGTCTTTTTCTCCATCAGTTTTACTAACATTCCTGTCCCATTCTGTTTAAGTTTTGTACCATCTGATGTTAGCTCTTCTAACACATTCCTGAGTGCTAACAATGACAAGTTCTTTCTTAATATTATAATTTTTAATAAGATACTGCCATTGATACCATCTATTCACTTCCCTAATCTTTCTCAAAACTTTCACATCTGGGGTCTTCAGTCTTTGATCAGGTGTTTTATTTCTAATCCAGCTCTCAGATCTATTTTTTAAAATTGGTTTGAACATTTTTGTATATAGTTAGTTTAGTGTTTGACTAATTTTTCTCTTAATCCATATAAATTTATCCATTTGACTTCCCACCATACCAGCTTTGATAATTCTGCTCTCTATTTCCATATATAATTTGCCCCTTCACTAAAAATTGTGCTTAAATAGCTGAAATAGTTTATTTGGTCTATAGATTCTCCATTCAGGATGCAGTTGATGTTTTCACTGTTTTTGCTTATTTTCATTTACTTTATCTTTTTATTGCTGATTTTCATACCGGATTTATTACAGCAGTTATTCAATTTGGTCAGGGAATCCTGTAGACTTATTTATCCTGGATTTATTTAGGAGTATAACATCATCTACATAAAGTAAAGAGCTGAGATTAACATACCCAATTTTGATATCAAGTTTAATACCACTTTCCTTCATAATGTGATCCATATAGATGATGAATAACAGTGGAGATAATATACACTCTTGTCTCACACCTGATTTAACATTAAAACATCTTCCTGTACCTCCTTCAGTTCTAATTGCTGATGTAAAACTCAAATATAGATAAAACTCAAATACATTTATGTCAAGAAACATTTGTGATTAAAAGTTATCCTAGAAAGAATTCAAATTTGGAGATATATGTAGTATCAAAGGTAAATGGGTGTGGGGGGGTAATTTATGAGAAATAAGAATTGTGTTTTGAAATATACAAGGTTATAAAATATGCATTACGGAACGGGTTTAAAGATTAGTATTGAACATTGTATTAAACATTGCCAGCATTGTTGCATGGGTAATTAGTGTACTTGCTCTGTAACCATTATGGTGTGGGTTGAAACTCCTGGGCCATGGACCATGCTTTCATTATTGGATGCTTGAAGTGGTGTGAAAAGTATCATGTTTGGTCTTCTCTATAGTGAGGTTTTTGGATTATCTAAAAACAAAACAAAAATAAATAAAATTCCTTAGCTCACTCACATTACTAATGTACCGTAAGTTTGCAACCTTTCATGGGCAAAAGTCCATTAAAATATATGTATACCTACACTTATATATTCTAGTTTTATATTTTAGAAGTTTCGTATATTTGTGTTAGCGGTTACCTCCTCTTTAAGTTGATGTTTTTAAATTCTATTCATTTCACATCTGTATTAAAGAACTACATCTTTAAAAATTCAGATAACATGATTAGTTTTCGTATTACTTTCACTATTTAATGTGCCACTAATAGTAATACTTGTTTATTAAAGTCCCCCTCCCCTGACATAATTGAATCATTCAGATTTATGGTGCATGCAGATTATTCTCCATGGAATGGAAAATTGGAATTGGAAAAAATCGAACTGCAATGGGTTCTTCCTGTTATGTTTTTTGGCTAATAATGTAGAATATTTTGAAAACAAAACATTCAACACATCTACATTCAAACTTTTAGTACAACTCTGCCACATATTTGATGTTTTTGCCATTCAACCCTAAATACTGGCCTGGTTGGCTGAGTGGCTAACATATCCACTACCCAACCAAACATACTGCAGGTTCAAATCATCCTGTGGGCATGGATGTTAGTGATTGGTGGTAAATGAACCAGTGTAGATAAATTTTTTTGCCTTTGTGCTAGATCACTACCCTACTAATGAGTGCAGGTTCATGAGCAGTGTACAGAAAACAGGCAAGAAGGGTGATAATGGTAAAGCAGCTGATTATGAAAGGATAGCTAAATAGGTCAGAGGAAATCCCAAAGAATTCTTTTGCTATGTGGAAAGTAAAAGTGATTATGGTAGAATAATTTTAATGAATGTTGATTGGGGGGGAGGGTTGACAGAAGCAGAAGAAAGTTGAGTTACTGAGGGATCACTTTGTATCATCCATATAGAGATGTTGCAGAGAGAGAGAGAGAGAGATGACAGACTCATATGAGAATAGAAGTAGAACAAGAGGTGCTTAGGATATTTTCAGAATCTTAATTAGAATGTGGAATAAGAAGGGATATCAGTCCATGTGCAATGGAACTGGCAGTGCCTTTGACCAAGGTCTTTAACTCTCAACTCCATCAAGGTTCTAAGGGAGTGAAAAGAGAACAAAATAGTTTAGGAGTCTCTAAGACAGGGTAGCAGTTATAGACTGCTTAGTATCTCAGGGATGGTAGTTAAGATATTGGAGAAATTATCAGAGGCATGATTTAGAAGTGGTTGGGTGGACAGGAATATGTACTTTTTTGGGGAGGGACAATACAGCTTTTAAGGGTTGGCTTTGTCTTAGGAAATTACTAACTTTCTATATAAAGGAAAGTTAGTAATTTCCTTTATAAAGGAAGGATAAAGGAAGATAAAGTAGATAAAGATAAAGGAAACACTACATGATGATACTGCTGGACTTTGTAAAGACATTTCACAGGATATCAAATTTGAAGAAACAGGAATGGATATGAAACTGGCAACATGGTTAATGATATAGGAGATGATCTTCCAGTTATTTGTTGTTGATATAAAACCAATAAAGCAATAGTTAATAAATATATATTGAGATCTTGTAGGATGATTTAAGTAGAATGATGATATTGTGTCTAAAGGATAATGGTTGCCACTTTAATGTGGCAAAGTCAGATTAGGGATTTTGGATTGATGGTAGTTAGGGAGTTGAAGTTCAGAGGGAAAATTGCAGAGATGGGTAAAATAGTTTGTAAGAGCACTTGGTAAATAAAGAAAACACTCTTTTATAAGACTTTCATATGTCAACATCTAGACTGCTGTGTATGATTTCCTGGGTTTCTTGATGATGGGAAAGGGATAGAAAAGATCTGGAGGCAATTGACCAAGATGGCGACAGGTCTGCAGGATGATCCCTATGAGGATTTATAGATTACTAAAATTGGTTGATTGATGGAAAAGAGGGAATATAGAAACATAACTTAAAGGGATTTTATAGAATTGATGCATAAAAATTTAAGTCATCAAGGAGAGGTATGATAGGTATTGAAAGTTTATTTTTCACTTGGTTAGAGTATAATAAAATTAGTTTAATCCTTTATCCAAGTGTGAGCAAACAAAGTTTGCGCCTGAAAGTATCTTCAGGACTGGGGTAAGGTGGTACAACACCAGGGCAACTCATTGCAAAGGTGGAGCAAGCTACCAACACTCCTATCTCAGTATCTCCTATAATGCAAAACACATCTCCTTGCGGATATGTCTAATGTTATGCATTAAGGGAAGGGCCACTACCCAGACTAGTTTCGACCTGTTGTTTAAGTAAAGGGTAAAATCTCAAAAAATCAGATGATCTCTAGGCCACTCATTCGTGGGCGAAAGACCGTCTAAATCTCCGCGTTGGTTCCACTCAGTGAAACTCGACCACCGAGCAGAACCGCTCATTCCGAAGAAAATAATTCACCGGCCAGAACCCCTCAGTGGGCCGTGCCGGAGAACACTTTCCCCGGAGACTCAAATTGCTCCCTTAAGGCAAAACCCCTAAGAGAGCGAACTCATTACCAGGATAACAGCAACAGCTGAACCTCAGTTAAACTTCATTGGTTCAGCATTGCAATTTGTTACCCTGGAAGTCCTAAAAAGGACTTTTGGTATACCAGAGGTAGAATGGGAGTTCATGTCTCTCATCATTGGCCTTTGGAGAATAAAGCATGCTGAGGATCAGCAGACAGTAAAAGAGGAGTATGATATAAGATAGAGTAGGATAGTAGGAGGTAAAAAGAGGCCTCAGTCAACCTGTTTAGCCTTAATGGCTAATTGGTCTGTAACATATAACTCAATTTATCTGTTCAGAAAAAAGGTTAAAGATAGACTTTTGTCTATAGTTCACATATTATTTTATCTAAAGTAATGATTTACTCCAGTGTTAATGGAGGTTCTTTTTATGTTACTAGATATAATATCCTTATTTTTATTCCAGGTAATTTTTTTTTTTTTTTTTTTTTTTTTTTTTTTTTTTTTTTTTTTTAAGACAAGATGTAAATAATAGTACTTATTTAAATATTTATTTTAAATCTAAAATAACAGGACTTAAGGTCCGGTAAGTAGGAGTGAATAGGAACTTTTTGAGGAACTTGTATACCTGGTACCACTGGGACTTAGAATGGGGAAGAGACTGGCCCGGGAGATGCCGCTCACGAGGAGCTGCACCGCCCGGGTTCTCATCTCTCCCCCCCTTGTTTGGAGTAAAGAAACCGTGCCAGCGAAAGCTTTGTGGCTAGGGGAGACAGAGTGGTTAATCTTTTTCCTGGGGTGGGGGGGTGGTGGTGGGTTTTTTTGGGTTCTAAAGAGATATACAGGGCCTGATGCGTCCCTGTATAAGAAAGCATATTGTCGGTGGTTTGCAGTATTGATTCACAAATTTAAAGTCTCCTAGTAAGTGCCTTTCTTGTGCAAGAAATTTGGGTAAGTAGAAAAAGAAACCTTTTCTTATTCTTGCATACATTAAATTTGCGTCTCGTACCTGGGATTTTTTCCGTACTTTCCAGATGTGATATTTTAGTACATTGATTAGGAAGATAGTGAACTTTTGGGTTTTTTGGACTGGTGGCGGGAATTGTAGTCGTACGACCTCTTCTACTGTCAGCATGGGGATTCCCAATGCTATGCTGAGTCTCCGCCAGATGCGTTGGGCTGGTGGGCAAAAATAAAAGAAGTGGTCCACCGTTTCCACGTCCCGGCAGACATCGCAGAATGGGTCGCACGGGTTAGGTACATGCTGGGATTTCACCAGTTTCACCGGGAGCCGCCCGTAGGCTATTCTCCAGGCTAATCCCGATGAAAAGGCTGTCCCCAGCTATTTTTGATGTTTCTGAAGAGAATTTCATTGTTTGTACTAAGATTGGGTGTATCACGCCTGGAAAGTTGGAAGAAATCCCAGTATACTGCTTTGGGTTTGTGAGTGAGGATTGCTATTCCTCTGTCTCTGAGTGTTGTGATCGATTTCACTACTGTACGGTACCACTTGGGCACCCCCCCTTGCGCGGGGTCCAGCATAGTCCGTGATCCCAAAGAGGGGGAGGAAAAGTCCTATAAAATATCTAATTAGTAGGCCAGAAATGTGGTTGGAGTTTAAGGCCTTCCGTACGGTTTTGAACGTGTTTGCTTGTAGCAAGCTTCTGTGATCGGGCAGAGCATAACCCCCTTCTTCCTGTTTGAGTTGTAGGTATTCTTTCTTTACTTCGCGTTTTCTCCCATTCCAGAAGAAATCCAGGAGTTCTTTGGTTAATTTATTTTCTTGTGCCAGTGTGATGCCTGTGATATTGACAGTGTGCATCAGCATTGGGGTGACGATTGTTTTTATTACTGTCGCTCTGCCATAAAAGGAGAAGAAGGTTGGTTTGAACAGCCTTATCCTTTCCCTGCTTGTCTCCTGCAATTTTTGGATTGGTAGTGCTAGGGTGTCTGAAAAGGGCACGCCTAGTATAGTTAGAGGCTGTGTCTGTAGCGTTAAACCGTAGGGAAGTCCAGTGCTATGGAAATTTCCGAAACTTTTGATTTTGGTTTTTTGTGCGTTAACGCGAAGACCACTGACTATGCTGAATTTTTGCAGCGTGTGCAGATAGATATAGATGGACTCAGAGTCTCTGAGTGTAGCCACTACATCGTCTGCATATGCCACTATTTTGCATTGTCTGGAGCCTTGGGGCAGTGGAATACCGTTAATTGCGGGGGTGTTATCAATTCTTTTGATTAGGGGTTCTAATACTAGGGAGAAGAGGAGGGGGCTTAGCGGGCAGCCTTGCCTAACCCCTCTATTTATGCGGATTGGTTCTGTTAGAAACCCATTAATAGATAGTTGGGTCGTGGCTTCCGCATACATGTTTTTAATTGTACGCCGAAGTTTCGAGCCCACGCCTGTTTTTTGTAGGATGTTCTGCAAGTACCTGTGGTTGACGCTGTCAAACGCTTTCTCCAGGTCGGTGGAGAGAAGTGCCAGAGGATATTTTTTCTCTTTGGCCAGTTTGATCAAGTCTCTTAACAAAAAGAGATTGAATTCCATAGATCTACCAGGGATCCCGTAGACCTGTGAGCTTGTTATTATTTTTTCGATACCGCCCTTAAGGCGCGTACAGATAATTTTTGCAAAAATCTTGTAGTCTACGTTGGTTAGGGAGATTGGACGCCAGTTGTTCGACAAAGTCCGATCTCGGTCTTTCTTGGGGATAAAGATGGTGTGGCTCTTAACGAATTCCTCGGGGATGTTTCCCGAAGTGAGGAATTCGTTAAAGATGTTTATTAACGCTGCCAATGCAAATTCCCAGATAGATCTATAGAATTCTATCCCCAGTCCGTCTGGCCCTGGGGTCTTCTTTGTTTTCATCATTCTGCACGTGGCCTTTAATTCGGCTGCAGTTATCGGCCTGTCCTGCAGGGCACTAAGATGATCGGGAAAACGTGTTGCGTCCCACTCACTGAAGTCATCCGTGCCCTGCCGGTCAGAGAAGATACCGATATACTGCTGATGAAAGTGACGGAGTATTTCGTGGGTTGAGCGTAAAATCTGGCCCTTCTCCTCGATCTGGTGAATCGTTTTCTCATCATTAGCCGCCACCCGTTGTTGGTTGTAGAATGCGGCGGAAGGTGTTTCCAAATGTCTGAGATAGAGTCTCGTTCGAAAGTCGAGGTCCTCGACTCTACTCTGCCGCTCTTGCTGCAGTTCTATTTCTACTTGTCTGATGAGATCTCCGCAGGGAACTCCGCTCCGTTCGTTTGTCCGGTACCAGCCGAGTTCCCTGTAGAGATCCCTCAGCCGTTTGCGTTTTTGGTAGGCCCTTTCGCGTCCACATTTTTGGAACAGTTCCCTAGCCTGCCTCTTGAAGGTCAGCCAGTTTTCCCAGTCCCAGTTGGTGTTTGTCCATCTGTCACAGAGGTTCTGTAGCTGGTCGCTGAAAAGACTGGGGAAGGTGGGAGGGAGCCTCCAAGGACCTCTGGCTGTTTCCATCACCTCTGGGAGCGTGATTTTTAGAATGACCATCTTGTGGTCGGTTGTCAAGTTATGCACTGCGGTGTGACGTATCCTCTGAACATATTGTTCCAGGTTTTGGGACACGTACACCCTGTCTAGTCTTGTCGATATCTGGCCGCGGCCCCACGTAGTTTCTACTTTGGCGGGGTTATTCCGCCTCCAGATATCGACGAGGTCAAAATTTATACAGCATCGATTTAAAGCGGCAATGCCGCCAGTTCCGTTGTTTGCGTTCCCGCCTACTTTGTCTAGACGTGTGTCTTCCACACAGTTCCAGTCTCCTGCAACTATTAGGTGTTCTACTCCCAGGAGATAGTTTTCAAGGGCAGAGAAGAAACCACTTCTGTGGTATGGATTGTTCGGGGCGTAAACTGCAGCAAGTTGGATGGTACGCCCACCGTACTTCCAGTCCACCGTTACTAGGCGTCCTGCGGCGTCTTTTTGGACGTTGAAGAACCCCCCCGCGATTGGGGGGCGAATTAGTATCCCCACCCCTCGCGAGTGAGCGTCCCCGAAGCACCAGTAGCTGGTGACCGGATAGCTTCTTGAGAAGTTCTCCACGTCCCAATGCTTATAGAAATGGGTTTCTTGTATCAGGAGGATATTAATTTTGTGTGTTAACATTAGCCTCCAGACAGCGCTTTGCGCAAAGGGGTTGCGTAGTCCATTAGTGTTTAAAGTTGCGATTTTAACTTCCATGGTGGTGTTAGAATGAGGGGGGGGCGTTATCTGGTGTTTGTTTTATGAAAGCCGGTTCTGGTTCCTCGTCGGAGCTGGTTGCACTTTGAGCATCCGAGACAATGACGAGCCTGTCTGTAGAGTCCCTGTCTTCGTCAGAGTCCATTTCGTGGACTTGGGGTTGTGCCACTTGATCCATTACTGGGGGTAGGCTCTCTAACATTGTAACGTCATTGTTGAGGGGCTTTTCGCCTATTATTCGACGTTGACCTGTGGTCTCTGTGTACTCTGTTTCGTCCTCCGATGACATCATGCTGCTTTGTTTCGCTTTTTTCTTTTCCTGTGATTCCGTTTCTCTTGCGCGCTTTGTTGGGGCGCTGGGTGTGACCTTCCTCTTTCCTGCAAGCTTCATGGTTTGCCACATTGATGCTGGTGATGTTCTGTGTGTGGCGACTTGCCTTGGGTATCTTTGGGGTTTTCGTTTCCGTTGCTGCTTCCTTTTCAGCCTGCTGGCCGAGCTCCGGAAAATCGCTCCTTGATATTTTCTCAGGGTTCCCGATGGGCGTTGCCCTAATCGGTGTTATGGTCCCTCCTATTGCTTCTGAGTGTGTCTTGTTCGGACATGTGTCCAATTTGTGGGTCAGAGCCCCACACTTAATACAGGGTTCTGTACAGCTTTCCATTTTATGCTTTGACGATTTGCAATTTCTGCATTGTATTCGATGGCAATCTGCCCCAAGGTGTTCCTCCGAATTGCATCTAAAGCACCTTTTTTTCACACCTGGGTAGTTCACCATTACCCTCGTTCCCCCCAAAAAAACAAAATTGGGGACTTCTTTTTTCATGTCAATCAGGATTTCAACGTCTCCTGTTTTCCATCCCTTATAGTCGGCGTGCTCAAGTGCTTTAATCTCATGGATTTCCCCCATTGACTGAAGAATTTCTTGACTTCAGGTTCATTCTCTAGGTATTCTAGAGGAAACCTAGTTATTTTTAGCGTTTTTTATTACCTAGTTTATTATTTTACCAGAGGTCTCTTCAGTGGGAGCCAGGCCCAAGTGGAGATATCAGGCAGAAGCATTAGCAGGTCATCTCTACCTATAGGAGTTGCCAGATGGTGTGCCACCCTTTTTTAATAAATTACTCTGGATTTAGGGAAAGATGTTGAAAGTTTATTTTTCACTTGGTTAGAGTATAATAAAATTAGTTTAATCCTTTATCCAAGTGTGAGCAAACAAAGTTTGCACCTGAAAGTATCATCAGGACAGGGGTAAGGTGGTACAACACTAGGGCAACTCATTGCAAAGGTGGAGCAAGCTACCAACACTCCTATCTCAGTCCATATCCGCAAGGAGATGTGTTTTGCATTATAGGAGATACTGAGATAGGTGTGTTGGTAGCTTGCTCCACCTTTGCAACGAGTTTCCCTGGTGTTGTACCACCTTACCCCAGTCCTGAAGATACTTTCAGGTGCAAACTTTGTTTGCTCACACTTGGATAAAGGATTAAACTAATTTTATTATATGATAGGTATTGTCAATAATAATTTTTGGGCCTCCTACAATGAGTCTTTGGAATTCCTGAAGATGCTCATTGATTTGATAATAATAAAATATTGTGATGCATTGTCTTTTGCACTCAAACATGGCCAATTGTATGTAATTGTTATACCAACTTTCCCTATGAAGTATTTTCCAAGAACCACAACTTCTAGCTCTTGACCCCCAGCATGCATGCACACACAGCATTTATTTACTGTAACTTTGTGACCTCTCATACAGGCATGATGATTAAAAAAAAAAATTCTGATGAAGGCCATTTGAGAGAGAGAGAGAGAGAGGGCAAAGGTACTACAGGCGCCTTTTTTTTTTGGAAAAGAAATCAAGACTAAGGGCTTCAAGTCTCCAGAATGAGCACGTGCCAATGGTTGGGCTACCAGGTCAAAGCAGACAGATCCCTGTAGTCTATTTTACTTATTTATGCACTACTATATTACTTTGTTTAGAATTATAAACTGTTGGTGCAAATTGTGTAGTGATGCTTCTATATCCATGTAGTTAGGAGAATATGGATATTGTTGATAAAATTGCATTTAATACTTTCGTATAAAGGGATCTGTATGAAATCATCTATCTTCAACCATGTCACTATTTTTGCTGTAGTTATCAATAGTAGATATAAGAATAATGGACATTTTAGACTAAAAGACCTTCAGCTGCTCATATTTGCTGTAGTTAACTACTTTAAGATTTAATGAATTCTTGTTAAACTTGAATTTTGAGATATAGCATTATTTGTATTTAGTAAGAAAATTGTATTTCAGAACTTTTTCCGTCGGCAAAGAAATATCTCATCAAGTGGAACTGGAAGACGTGGAAGGGGAAGAGGAGGTAGAAATACCAGTGCCATATCAATAGGAAGAGGAGCAAAATTAGTTATTTCAAACCTGGATTATGGGGTCTCAGATGCTGATATTAAAGTAAGTACAAATGGGTGTGCAAAATATAGCGAGGCTAAATTATTCTCTAATTTGATCTGTAATCACTTTCGGTTTTGCAAAGCAAGTGTTCTTGTTACTTTTTCCTCATGCAAGTACATTAAATCAACAAAGTTGCTTGTTTAAATTTTAAGCAGTATTTAGCTGTCCTGGTTTCAAGAATTTAATCATCCAGTTTGAGAACACTGCCTTGCTTATTGGAGGATTGAAGTGGCTTCTAAAAAAAAGTTCCATGTTTAATCTCTGGAGCAGGGTTACAGACCAGATAAAAAAAAAAAAATGCAAAAAATAAATTACAAAAAGCCTTATCCCACCCTCAGTACTATAGGTTTACAACCTTTCCTGGGCAGAAAAAAAACTTAAGACACATAAGCACATTAAGAGTTCTTACCAAACCATAAATTGTAAAGGGGGGGGGATTCTTAGTGAAAGTATCCACTTAGGTAAACAGTCCTTTAGAACACTGATTTCAGATACGCTAGCAATGCTTCCTTCTATCTCAAAGAAAATTAGTCTTCTTGTTGGAACTTTCAAGTTCCAACAAGAAGACTAATTTTCTCTCATCCTCACAGGTCTACTGACAAGTTTCTTTTCAACACAGCGAGTTGCTCCATCATTCTTTCTTGTGTCTGTGTTGTGTTGTGTCTCATATTCTTGTGTCCAGCTCTCCTTTCCTCACCATCTAGTTATTACTTATATTCTTTAATCACATGATTGTGCGTGTATGACATTATAACTATTTGCATGATGCCGCAAGTCATCATTGATTAGAAATTGTTACTGTTTTTTACATTTGTAAGAATTCAGGTGGAGCATAAAATTTGTTGTGTAATATTGCATTCTCTCATTTTGGTCATGTCTTTTTTTTTTTTCATCTTACACAAAGGTAAGTCAGTAGTTTTAAACTTGATTTACTGCTCTTCAATCTAAAGCAAATCTCCAATTTCCATTTGGATTTTGAATGACAAGAAAATATTGTTCCAGTTAGGAGTTGACTTCTCAGTGATGCATGCATTTTCATAATGAGGCGGGAATTTCTGGAATCTATCCATGTACTTCTGAAGAATTTGAACTATTTAACATAAACAGGAGTATCAGTTGTGTAATGAATGTCTATTTGATTAATGTATGTTGTTATCTGGTCTCTTTCTATTAAAGGTGAGTTAGCTGGTCTCATACAGAAGTATCCCTCATTAGGAGGGCTCAACCAGTCCTAAAGGACGGTTGAGGAAGGGGGGGGGGGACCACATGAAATAAATGTCATTGGGATAATGCTTTCTGAAAATAACCTAAAGAAATATTTGAGTTAGGTTCTGCATATTAACTGATGCTTTTTTTTTTTTTTTTTTTTTTTTTGGTTTCTCAGGATTTTCAAACATTCTAAGTCAGTTGTTGAATCAGTGAATCTTTTCTTCAAACTTCAAAAACTTGACTCTCTTCAGCTCAGTTAAAATGACTAATCCATTAGTAGAAATTACTGAGAGTGAGGCTTTCTCAAGAACATAGAAACCACAAAGTTATAGTGATTTGCATAATCATAAACAAAACCATATTTTTGAAAAAATTCTGATCATAAAATAACTTGCACTGTAATGTATCAGCAATAGTAGGCAATACTAGCAACTGGTGACTACCTTAAGAAATCAAGGAATAGAAATATAGACATTTATAAGCTTTGTGGAACACATCTGCGAGTCAAACATTTCTTTAAATTTTGCAACTCTTAAAAAAAGAATTCCAAGTGATTAAGAAGATATGAGCACCTATGTCCAAGAGTATTTTACACAGAGTATCTTTTTTTTTTTTTATATTCTTATTTAGTCAACTGAGAATCGTCTTTATTGACAAAGATATTAACTTGAGTGAAATTCTTAAAATTCCTTTTCTTTAAGAAGTTGTTAATATCAGCTACATAATCTAATATATCTCTATTTACCTGGATCATCTTTACATAAATTCCTTCTTAGAGGAATGTCTGAGAATTTCTTTCTAATGTGGAAGGAAAGTTCTATATTAGTAATCTTATGTGATGACCGATTTTTCCACAGTGGGCATACTTCTGTGATTTCCTATTATCAGGATTAGTTTTCTCATATGTCACACATTACTGGTTGACTGGGCTAAAGACAGTTCAGAAATCATCTTATAAAGCAAATCCCAATTCTTCAAAATTGTTTGTTGCTATTAATGAGCATCTTCAATTATTAAGCTCTTCGATTGTTTTGGGGTTCATGTAAATGAATCCCGAAACTAAATTTCTTTAGTTTGGGGATTCATTTCTTTCGAATTCTTAACACTTTTTAGACATACATGAATCTAAATACTGTACAAACTTTCTTAGTTGGTATACATTGAAAGATATCCATTAATCTGGTTTCCTTTTCACTGCAACACAGAGTTCAATTACATGCTTGTTATAAGCTGCTTTTGCAAGTAGTCTTTTAGTTTATATCTGAATTGATGGAATATCATCCTGTCAAGTAAAGACTTTTCTCCAGGAAATATTCTTAATGATTTACTAAAATAAAGAGCCAAAAGACTTCAGTTCGGCGATGCAAAATTATATAAATCAAGTAGATATTAAATCCAGCATTATTTCAAAGCTGAATGTAGAAACTATGAAAGTTTTGTATGAAATTTGACCAGAGAGCTTATGGGAATACACTTGCCGGCATTTACAAGTTGCCCTAGCATGGACCTTATAGAAGACATGATCGCTTGCCCAAGCGTCCATATATTCACCTTCTATTGGTCCATTTTGATAAGGTTTCACTGGCCTGACAGCTGTTCAAACTAGTTGGTTCTCCTCAGAGACCAGACAGAAATCTTTAGAGAGCTAAAACTCTCATTCAGTACTAAGGAACTCGAAGTGTCAGAGAGGTGTATTTTTCGTAAGTGAACTCTCAGTTGGTGGACACTTGGGCAAGCGATCATGTCTTCTATAAAGTCTGCGCTAGGGCAACTTGTAATACTGGCAAATGTATTCCCATAAGCTCTCTGGTCAAATTTCATATGAAACTTTCATAGTTTCTACATTCAGCTCTGAAATAATGCTGTATTTAATATTCTTAATAAATTAGAAATATTGAGTAGTTACAACATTCAAGGATGGATGCTTTATTTCCTTGAGTACACTGCTGTATCTTTGATATGATGGGCTGACCTCACCTACTTAGAGTATTGGACACTTAGCAATCTCTTAAAGATATTATAATCATTTGTATTCTTCAGCAGTGGAGAGTTATGAAAGAAGCTTTTTGCCCTTCCTCGAAATTTTGAACATTCAACAATAATTGAGTATTAGTCTGTTTTCTAAAATGTCTAACCCTTCTCCCTCATTTGAAAAATAATTCCACTGAATCATTTTCCTCACCAGTATGTGTGGGAATTATAAAAATTGGATTAACTAATTTTATCAACTCCTTATCTGTACATTCAGTTTGATTTCAGGAATTAACATTGGTGGTGGCCATCTTTTTTTATACTTAGTCAATTCTCAAGTCTAAATAAGTTTTGTGTCACAGCTCAATCCTGACTGTTTGCTAATTTAAATATAATTCTGTCGACTGCACCATCTATATTACAGTGAGTATTTCAGGTGGTTTGCAAACTCAGTGTGTTCTGAATGGTGGAAACAAATTGGTTCCCTAATTATATGATGAGATTATCTCTTAATTAAATACCAAATGGTTAGGTGATTGTCAGACTTCAGGAATGACAGTTAGTTAACAACAATTTAATATGAACAAAATGACACTAATCAATACATGCTGTAGAAGGTTAATAAACAACTTAGTCTCTTACACCCATCAACTTAATTAGCATATGCAAGCTCATTAAGTCAGCCAAGTCGCTCATTTAATTTTTAAGCAGGAGTCAAATCTCACCTTACCAGTAGCTTTAGACATCAAACATTTACTTTTTAGCCTCGAGTCCTTAATTGTTTAAGCCAGATTATCAAAATAATTAACACATAAGCACATTAATATTTCTAATTGAACCACCAAGTGTAAAGGAGTAAGGAAGTCTCTTCTTCTTGTTTGAACCTAAGTAGAAGTACCCACTTAGGTTCAAACAGCTCTTTGGAAATCTTTAATTTCAGATAAGCTGATGATGCTTCCTTCTACTTCAAGAATGCTGGTCTTTTTGTTGGAACTTGAAACCTTCTCCATAGCTTCTCAGGCTCAACAGCCGACAACTGTTTTGTGAATTGTTTGATGGCTTTCTGTTGTCCTTACAAATATACAACTTTTTTTTTTTTGACATGATGGGTTCAGTTCATTATTTCATATGTCCTTCCTCCTGCGTGCCTTTATGTTGTCTCATATTCTTGTGTTCTCCTTCTTTTTTCTTACTATATGATTGGTACTTATCCCTTAATCATACAATTGTGCATAGTGGTAATTTACATTATGGTACATGTCATGAATCATAGGTGACTGCTTGGATGATACATTATTAGTTTCCATTGGTAAGAGTTCAGATGTAGCATAAAATGTATTGCATAATATTGAATTTTCACAATAATCATGTGTTTCCAGGTCCTCCATAACATCATATTATTGGGACAGGTACTTAAAACGCTATCCTTTTTACTCTTTTTTCTACTTATCCTGCTCCCTTTGTAACTGTTCCTCTAATGTTGTGATGAGGTACTAGGTTGATCAAGGTCATTTGATTGTGATGGATGATGGTGTTGAGGATTGATTAATGTTTCTACCAGTAAAGGAAGATATTTTATAAACTGAAAATTAAATATTGTCTGTAGATGTGTGGATTATTAAAGTATCCAGAAAGGGAAGAAGTTTGCTGATAATATGTGGGCAAATATCAGAATGGAAAACTGGATAATGAGACTTATTTGTGCCTATGGTCCCACAGAAGGTTCTACTAAGGTAGAAGTGGAGGCTTTAGAGAAAGCAACTGACACAATGAAAATGGAAAAGTTGGTATTGGGGATGTAAATAGCAGAGTAGGAAATGACTACCAGACATACAAAAATATTTTGGGAAAATTTGAAGAAAAGAGTAAAGCTAATAATAATGGTATATACCTGTTGGATTTCTGCTCAGGACATGGACTGGTTATTACGAACACAATGTTCCAACATAAAAATGTGCACAAATTCACATGGAGAGAAGATGCAAGGAATAAGAAAAGTCTCATTGACTATGTTATTGTTGATAGTGATATTTTCTCACTGGTGCAGGACACTTGAGTGTATAGACATCTTGTGTTTGACCAGTCTTAATATACCTATTTGTTACTGAATTAAACTATTTATTTACAATTTTTGTGGGCGTTTCTTTCCCATTTCATATCATGCTGCTTTTAATGAATTACATAAAAATTCATCCTACAGTTTTCGAGTTATCGTGATTTTTCTCTTTGTTCCTTAATTTATTGAAACCAGCATATATAAATTGATCTGATTTTGATATCAGATTTAATGATACTTTCATTCATAACATGATCCATTTAGTAATGAATAAGTGTGGAAACAGCATACATCTTGTCTTACATCAAACTATCCTCCTGCACATTCTTTTATTCTAATTTCCATCTAAAACTGTATAAGCTATATATTGCTTGAGATAATGTCCAATGTGGAATGGAGAACTGGACAATGAGACTTATTTGTGCCTATGGTCCCACAGAAGGTTCTACTAAGGTAGAAGTGGAGGAATTTTTTGAGGCTTTAGAGAAAGCAACTGACACAACGAAAAAGGAAAACCTGGTCCTTGTTAGAGATCTAAATAGCAGAGTAGGAAATGACTATCAGACATACAGAAAAATTTGGAGAAAAGAGTAAAGCATTTTTTTAATGCCATTGTAATAAAACTCTTTAGATTTGTTTTTTCAAATTTATTCCTCTTAATGTGTTGGTCAGTTTCAAAATGGATATCCTTTACAAGTCTCAATTTTGATGTCTCATTAGTGGGGCCAAACCGAGAAAAATACGACTTCTGCATTAATTCAATCTTGGTATTTGGGTCTGGTTCCCACTGGTGAGACCATAATAAAGGTGAAATCGGTCTGGGTAGTGGCCTTTCCATAATGTATAGCATTGCATATATCTAAAAGGAAGTCTTTGCTAGCCATGAAGATACTTTAGGCACAAACTTTGTTTGCTTACATTTGGAATACTGGGGCAATTGGGTAAAGGATTAAACAAAAGTATAATTTATTGGCATAATTTAATTAACTTTAACCAAGCGAAAAAACTTTCTACAACTCTCTCTTGTAGGAATTTAATAGCTTAAACATAAAGCAACTAAACTAAATTCTTAGTAGAGTCACAAAGCAGTTCCACAGTTTGGCTCAGCTCTGCTGATGATATCTTTATCATTTGGCTGCATGGATGTATTAGGTACATATTTTTGTAAATTTAAAAAGTATCACACAGAAAAATAATGGTTAACTAGTTTGGCCTTCCTAGACAGTAAAGTGAAGGACAAATTTTATGTACAGTGATGATGAAGATGCAGTTTGAAAACTTTTGTAAACTGCATATACATATACAATTACACTTAAAATAGTTCACCATTATAGTATCTTTAAAACATTAACACAGGTTCAAGGCTGTTTGTTCCATTGATTCAGTTCTTTCCCATGAATTTGGTTATATCTGCCATAATTTTTTTAGCAATTGACTGCTTTCATTTTTTAAACAAAACTTCATTCTTCTCTCTTTTCCCAACAACCAAGATCATATTAAATTTATTCTCATCCCATATTGGCCGTGAAGAAGATGGCCAAGGTAGTGCATAAATATAATTTTCACACTATTTTTTTAAACTACACACCAAATTAATGACTCTTATCCTTTCAACTAAGAATAAGGACATAAACATAAACAGTTAGGATTGGAGACATCAAATATGAGAAGTCGGGAGAAAATGGGAAGTGAGTAACCTCAATGGCCGAACTGCATTAAAAACTGAATATTTGAGAAATTAACTACATATTGTTGGGATCCAAGGCTGTGTATGAAATTTAATCTAAGGTGCTCTTGTCACATAAACAGAATGAAAGATTTGCAAAACAGTTTGAAGTGGGGGGGGGGGGGCAAATAAAAGAAAAAGTTCCTACCAAGGTTAGATTGTCTATAGAACCACTTCTTTAGAGGATGAGAAGTAAGAGCTGATCAAATCAAATACTCTGACAAATAATAGGATAATTTAAGAGAAGATTATTAATAGGAAGCTAATACTGAATTCTTAAATGTGTTGGACTATTGTCTGCTCTGCCTTGAGGGTATACCTTAAAAACTATAATAGTAATAAATTGTTTATTTTAATAAGCTTTATGGTTTTTTTTTTTTTTTTTTTAATCTGTAGGAATTATTTTCTGAATTTGGTCCTCTTCGAAAAGCATCCGTCCATTATGACAGAACTGGTCTCTCACTTGGTACGGCAGATGTTTTATTTGAGCGACGGTCAGATGCAATGAGAGCACTGAAGCAGTACAATGGTGTCCCTTTGGATGGTAACAATTTCTTTAGAAAATTTTTCATATTGATGATATTCATTTGGATTAATGTTAAAAGGACTTAATCTTTGATTAGTTTGTCAAATTTAGTAGAAAATTTTTCTCCTTTCCTGGCTGAATCAATCTTTTTTCTTTAGAAAACACTGATTCATTCAGCCAGAGATGTTTGTTGCAAAATTAACTTAAAGGATAGAATAATCAGAAACACTGATTCGAGAAGTTAAGAGGCAGTGTTAGAAAAGAAGAAATTATATTGAAAGTTCTTGGCAAATAAATAAGCAAGTTCTCTGAGAGAATACAGAGAAATGTGTAAGAAAATTAAGCTACATATAAAGTCACTGAACAAAAGTCATGGGAAGACATTGCAATAATGTTGATGACGGATGTTATAAAGGTAGTAAAATGTTCTGGAGGCAATTGAAAGAGTTTGAAATAAAGAAAAATTACTCTAAATGGAATCAGAGATAATATAGGTGACAAAAGTACTGAAGATACTTATATTTTGGATCTGGAGTAATTACTTGGAAATTGTTAAATGAGATAAACAGTGGTATAAAATATTCAAGAGGAATATATATCAGTACTTGAAGAAAGGTAGCTAGAGTATATTATATTTGATCTGAATTGTCAAATACAGAGGGCTAAAAGTTTTACACTAGCTACATTTCATAATTCCAAAGGCCTTGGCTAGAAGGTTGAATTCTGGACTAAAGGTGCAATATATAGCCTCTCCTGGGTCAGCCTTGCCTTCTTGCAGCAAATTGTTATTATTATTACAAGAATAATAATATTATTATTATTATTACATAAAACAAGAAGATGAAATTGAATATAAAAAAAGATGAGCAATAGCCAAAAGAGAAAGCTGGGAAAAATTTGTATCATATCTAGAAAATTACATATATGATACAAATTTTTCCCATTTGCGTACAAAATACTAAAACACATGAATGCAGATATAAAAGAAACTGCAAATATAAATTGTGAAATAGGTGTAAAAGAATTCTTGGATTACTTTACAGATCTTTGGATGGATGATACTGGCATCAAAAATAATTACACCAGAAACTTACAAAATACCTTAAATGATATGATAACAGTGAAAGAATTAAAGGACAACCTAAATAAAATAAAATGGCAAATCAGCAGGAGAAGATGGGATAAACTCTGAACTGTATAAATTTGCTGGAAAAAAATTTCATCAAAGATTACTAAAATTTTTAAATAAAATGTATACAAATGGACATATACCTATATTTAAAAAAGGGGATAAACAAAACCTGCTAACTACAGAGGTATTAGTTTATTGAATACATACTACAAAATATATAGCAGAATACTTAATGAAAAACTAAAAATATACAGTGAAAAAATATTATTAGAATGTCAAAATGGATTTAGAAAGACGCTCTACAATAGATGTAGCTTTCTGTTTAAAACTACTTGTGAAAAAAGAAGAGAATTTAATTTGGAAACTCATCTTTTGTTTATAGATTACAAAAAAGCATTTGACAAAGTAAAAAGATATATACTGTTTGATATATTACAAAGAATAAATATACCTAATATTTTACTACATGTAATATTGAATATATACAAAGATAATGAAATGAAAATAAAAAATGAAAAGTTGTCTGAAAAACAATCTATAAACCAAGGAGTAAGACAGGGATGCCCTCTGTCTCCAAAACTTTTCAATATTTACATTAACGAAATATTAATACAGTGGAACATCTTAAACAATTAAAGTATAGAAATTTCCCAGAATAACAAAATAAATATGCTATTATTTGCAGATGATCAGATAATAATATCAGATAAGGAAGACAATTTACAAAGAACAATATATGCAGGTATCCCTCGATTAACGCGGCTAATTAATCCCTCGATGTTACCACGTATATCAAAATCGCATTAATCAAATCTAATGATCAATGGTAAAAATTATAATTCGTCCATGATCGATTACTGTATTAATAATTCGTTTTATATGGTACTCTTTTAGGACAGATAAAAAATGAATGCAAAGTAAATGTTTAATAAATACTTGTACCTACATTATTTACCGGTGGATGCAAGCATAAGCAACCTTATGGGCACCTCGTAGTAAATGTGGAGTAAGCTCCAGATCACTTTCCTTAGTATTTCCATAATGTAAAGCACATCTCCTAGACAACATGTATGATGAATAAACCTTTGGCTCTCTATTTCAGTAATACATGATGGTTTATTTATTTTCAGTTACAATCTAGAAATTATTGAACAAAGAATAAAAAATAAATCAACTAAACCATACTATACTGACATCAGAAGTCACGGTATCTCTCAGATACAATTTACTGTCAAATATCACAAACCTTTATATAACGTGTTAAACCAAACTGACAGCAAAAAACAGTGCAGAATATCACTCGTAACATGTGAATGCACAGCTACTCATGACCTCCAAGCTATACGCTGAATTGTGTAAGAATATTTATATTAAACATTTTGCATGTGTCTGTCAGATCAGCTGCGAGCTCTGCAGGGTTAAAGGCAAGTTAATCAAAACTCTTGCCGCGTATATATCAAGGGATTGCCGCAATTAATTTCGCTGTGTTAATCAAATCCTGCGTTAAGCAAGGGATACCTGTAATTTAAACATTATAGTAGAACAGTTTGGAATGAAATTTTCCATAGATAAAACTAAAACAATGGCAATTTGTAGACAAACTCCAGTTAGAAGCAAAATAGTTATTAATAATAAAATAATAGAACAGATAAATACTTTCAGTTATCTTGGATGTGAAATATCATATGAAGGGAAAAAAGACATAAAATCAAAAACTTCAAAATTTTTACAGCTTATAGGCCTGATAAATAGAACACTCAACCCAAATATAATACACTTGAAAATATACACTACTTTAGCAATGCCCACGTTATTATATGGCAGTGAAATTTGGGCAATAAACAAACAAGATAAACATAGAACAAAAACAAGTGAAATGAGATTTATGAGCAGAACTGCAAAATACACATTATTAGATCAAAAAAGGAATGAAGACATTTTAAAAGAACTAAAAACAAAATCAATAGAAGAAAAACTAAACAATTATAAACAAAAATGGATTGAACATGTAAACAGAATGGCCAACACCCGACATCCTAAATGAATACTAAAATATAAGCCAATTGGAAAGAGAAGGCAGGGTAGACCTCAAAAAAGGATATTGGATGGGTAATGAGACCGTAACAGACCAATATGGTCTATACCTGTAATTAGTGTTATGATGATGATCATTATTATTCAGGCCTCCATGGAGTCAAAATCACGGGAGCTCCTTCCTAGGAAACACAAAGTCTATCATACTACTCATTGAACGGTCTCGCTCTCACCACTCTATCAGGCAACACGGTTCTTTTGCATATCTCCCAGTTTGACAATAATGTGATAAGTTGCATGAACAAGGAACTTTGCTTCATAGAGGGCACCTCTCAGAGGGTTTTAGGCTTTCAATCTAATTTTTTCTGTTTATTTTGTGTGATTTTTTTTTTTTTATTTTAATTTTAATATTGTTTCACTGACAATGTCTCAGTGACAGATGAAATATAGGATTGATTAAGTTCACATTTAATTTTTACTGGAGGAGGGGGGGGTTGGAAAGTTCTGATAAACACCTAGAACAAAATTATATTAAAGTAACTGATATAACATAAGTTACCTTCATAACTCTGCTACTAGTATGCTCTTTCGTATGGTTATATCAGTTGCTTTAATATAATTTTGTTTTAGGTGTTTATCAGAACTTTCCAACCCCTCTCCCTCATATATGTATTGTATTTATCCACTTTCCCAAGACTCCTCTGTTCCAGGTGTTTACAAAGTTCTATTGTCAGTCAGGTTCTAGCTGACCTTGCACAAAATGCAAGAAAACTAACATATACTTCACACAAATACATATTTTACAGACTGTTTTTAGAATCAGCAGCAAATTTAAGAAACCCCAACATAATCTTAATAAATATGGTTGTATTAAACTTCCCAAGATTTGGGAAACTTATTTCTTAAGCCTCCTGCACCCTTCATAGGACTTCAGGCTTTCAGTTTAATTTTTTCCATTTATTGGTTTGTGCAATTTTGTGTTTTGTTTTTGCAATTTTAATATTGTTTCCCTGACGATGTCTCAGTTACTGAGACAAAATATAGGATTGATTAAATATGTGTTTAATTATTTTTATGTGCTGTATTTATTTCATTAAACCTAATGAGTTCAAACCAGGATGTAAGTCTAAATAAGTCTATTTTTATTTAACTCTTCTTCCAAACCAAGAATGAAAGACAGCGTAACAAAAGTTTTACTGCCGATCACAGAAAAGCATAAATATTCAACCAGAAAATTTTAAAAATGTAGCAAAAATCAATAAGAAACCACAACCATTAAAAAGTCTTACAAAAAGAAAAGCTTCTACATCCACTTTACTTACAATTTTGTGGCCAAACATCAACAAAAACATTGTCTGCCACTTAGCCATCTGGATCAACCTATTATTTTTAATGGAACTAGCTGCACCCTCAACTATCATCCATTTTGCTGAAACTACACCTTACACAATTTCACCCACCACAAAGGCAGTGCTTGTGCATTTGTGAAAACCAACATCTCATGTCTGAGAATGCAAAATCTCAAATCTTTCCTTTCCTTGCCTTACCTTACCCCAAAGACTGCAATTTTCACCTGTTCAGGAAACAGTGAACATTATAGTGTTTGAGGACCTAGAGTGCATCAGCACATGGTACTGATGTACTGCAACCTTCTGCATGGGTCTGATATATATAAACAAAATCTACAAAAGGATACATAAAATTCAGTGTGAGAATTACAGGGAAATTTCTCTACTTAGTGTTTCAGATAAGATTTATGCAATAATAATTGACCAGAAGCTAAGAAGAATTGTGGAGAGAAATGTAATACAAATCTGATTTCAATAACCCCTATTTTGTTTGAACCTATTTCTTTCTGCAGGTTTCTCTTCCACAGTTTTTATTGCATAAATCTTATCTGGGACACTCAGTAGGAAATTTATCTGTAAAGCTTACATTCAGTTTTTATATCCTTTTTCATTTTTAAACTCTAACTATTTTAAGCTCACTGTTACAAACAGCTGAATTTCATACCAAATAAAATCACAATCAATCAATACACAGAAGAAATCATACATACATTGATGACAGAACACAAAGGATTGGCAGAAATCATACACTGACAACAGAAACATTGATCCCATAACAATCCCTTACTAACCTTCTGGGTCTCTATCATATCACCCCTCTTCCTCTTATCCATTCGACATAAAAAAGAATTAGAAGAGTGTGAAATTATAAAAATGAAAATCCTCAATTAATATTTAAATTTCAAAATGTTATAGTAGCTTAAATTAATGTCACTTACTTGATATCTTCATAATAAACCAATATGTGCAGATGATTATAATGAAAGATTTAGGTAAAAAATTTAGAATTTTTACCTTATGGATAAAGAATCTATCTTTCAAACACAAAATGAGTTGGTTCTTTAATTTACGGTTATAAAAGAACAGTATCAGTTTATGCTATTACTACACCATTGGGTCTCTTTCATTAGGAAGCTGACACTAAACAGTAGCTATGTCAATCACTTAGTCCTCTCCTCGAGCTGACTAATGCAGACTAGAAGAAGACATAAGTTCATCGCTTATGCCTTCTTCTTCTTTGTAATTGAGAATCAATTATGAATTGGCTGACTGCTGAAGTTTTGATGTTATTTTAATGGTACAGACTGTACATATTTAGTTAATTTTGAAAGATTTCAGGTAAGTGATATTCATTTAAGCTAACTCTAAATGATATTTAAATATCTAAATTTAAATGTCATTTCTGGATTTTTATTTTTATAATTTCATTCTCTTCTAGTTCTTTCGTATATCTTCCATTATTAGTTGCATTTGTATTTTTGATGTTGTCATTTTGTGTACTTTTTTTTTTTTTTTTGTATGTTTCCTACCAATCTCTGTGGTCTGCTGGCTTTGTATAATTTTCCATGATTTTTTTTTGTCTTCTATTTCAAATGGTTTTCTTTTATTTCCTGTGGTTTCTTTTTCATTTTTTTATCATCATCATTTCTTTGGTTTTATGAGTGAAATGGGGGGGGGGTGAATTAGTGTTTCTACCCTAAATTAACTATAGCCTTGCATGCTAATAAACTCTGGTCCCAAGTTTTGCTATGCAAACCTCTAATATATTTCAGAATGCCTGGCTAGAAAGCTGAATTTCAGATGGTATGGTTGGCAAAGTATCACCATCCATTGCCAAGAACTCTCTCTCTCATTCCTGATACTTCTGGTATTAGTATACCTAAACTGTATACTAATCCTGGCTTTGTACTTCCACGTGCTCAGTGAACAAAGATTTCTCTAGACACCTAACTCTGAATCCATTTGAGTACAGTATTATGTAAGTCCTTCCATCCTACAAATTCAGCCCATAGGTCTACAAACTCCACACCATTACTTCTGCACAACCTGTGCATTGAATTTGTTGAGGATCATTGTACTCCTCAGTTTGCCTCTGTTGCAGTCTGATAGCAACTTACAATCATCACTCTTTGTCTTCTTCTTTGCTTCTTCCAGTCACTCTTTCATATCTTCGAAGTCATTAATGCCGTCTAGAACATAACGTCTTTCACTTTACCTTTTTACATTCTTGATAGCTTCACTAATGTTATTGATTTTTGCACCAAAAAATATTTAGTTAGGTGCTCATTATTAAGTATGCCTCTTATCATAGAATTATAATAAAAAATTTCTCCTTATCCTCATTCTCTCATTTAGTTTACATTCTTGTTTCTTGCCTTGCACCTTTTCCTCTTTTCTCTTCTCATTTCCTACCATTTTCCGGGCATTTCTGTAATCTTTCCATCTTTCGCTTTGTTCTGTGAAGTACTCCATGTAAGTTGCTAATTCTTTCATGAGGTTCTGACCTTCCACTACTGCACTTTCAATGATATTGTGACATTAACATTTTCCAGACCTTTGTCAATATTCTTTACTCCATTATCATATGCTTTACTCTCTCTCTCTCTCCACGCAGCTATCCTCACTCTCAAAACATTTCTTACATATTCACTCTTGTTTTCATTCCATAAATCTTTCAGCAATCTAAACGTGCATCTTTCAGATTTTCGCAAATGTAAATGATGTGAAAATCTCTGAGCATATGACCGATTACACTGATCAACATGAATTGTCTAACTAGTCATCAGGCATTTATGTATTTTAATGCATGGAATTTAAAAATCTAATTTTTTTACCCCCAGCATATCAGAGTTCTTGTTTATAAGTATATCTAAATATTGGCTAAGTAAAGTCAATTCTCACTATGGCAATTTTATAAGGACCACCCACAGGAACATTATTATAGTTAACTTCGTTTAACTTAGCATTGTATTTTTGGGACTTTGCTTGAGACTTTTCATTAGTGAATTTGCTGTAGTGGTGTTTGCTATATTGAGAGATAACTGTATTATATAGTAATAAAACATAATTATTAAGTAGAAAAAAAGATGTATATTGCAAAATGAATAAAAACAGCTTTTACTATATTTGCTTACACTAAGTAAGCAAAGAAGAAAAATACACATTTAAGTCAGCTTTATAAGTACTCAGGTTAATATTGGTACTTTTGCATATCTCTCTCTCTCCCTCAAGAACCTAACAGTATACTTTCCTATCATACTAGCATTCCATTTTCCTTGGTATCGCTGCTCCATTACTGTGATATCCTGGTAGAACTGTTCACTAACTTCACCGAGATTTTTCAGGAAAGAAATCCAGATGAGTTGTGATACTTTATTATGAGTTGATCTGTTAGTTCTTTAAGCAATCTTTTATTTTAATTTTTATTGTGTTTCTTTCCCATAAACTTCGTCAGTATCCATTAGTAATTTCCAAGCTTGTTGTTCCATTGCAGTGAAACTCTTTTCATAAGTTTGGCTTCTGAAATTTTTGGAAATCTTAGTTACTGGAATGCAACTTAATACTTATATGAGTTGGATATATTTGCTTAAATGCCTTCATGTTACTGATGACGTCCTATCCATACTAAAAGCAGAAGGTTCATTAGTATAGCAATAACGTGATGATGGACTAGGTACTAGAAATCTAAAGAGAAAGATACTGGTCTCGTGGGATTTCAAGTTTGAATCATATCAAATTTTTATTGTTTTTCACATAAATTTCCAAAATACAGTAGTTAAACAGAAGAGATAATCTCTTGCATAATCTTTTGGTTTTCCTCAAATCATAGACCACCTTTTTTTTTCCTTAATCCATTGAATGAAATTAACTTTACTTTACACTTAAAGTGCAAAAACACACATAACAAAAACAGTCTGTATTGTTTTACATTCTCTAATTTTTGAATATGAATACAATTGAGAACAATTGTGATTAGACTGTGTTTGAATTCTTTGTTCAATAATTTGCACTATAATGAATTTGAAACCTTTAATAAATGAGCTACATTATAAAATAGATGGGGGGGGGTAGACAATATCAGTTATGTTCTCGGTAGTGAACTTATAAAATATGACACATTTTATCTATCAAGTCACAGTTTTTAGTAGAGGATGGTAAATTAGATGTAGAAGTAGATAACAGTATAAATTATGATTAGCATAATGTCAACTCAGCCACAAGCTAGCAGTATAAAAAAGAAAAACCAAACACACACATACAATGTGTGTGTGTGTGTAGTTTTTCCCTTATCCACGGTTTCAGTTACCTGCAGTCAACTTGGTCCAAAAATATTAAATGGAAAATTCCAGAAATAATTCATGTTTTAAATTGTGTGCTGTTCTGAGTAGAAGGATTAAATCTCACTCCGTCCCTCCTGGGACATGAATCATCTCTTTCTCCAACATATCCATGCTATACTATATGTGCTACCCACCCTCGGTTACTAGATCAACTGTTGCGGTATTGCAGTCCTTGTGTTCAAGTAACACTTATTTTACTTAATAATGGCTTTAAAGTGCAAGAGTAGTGATGCTGGAAATTCGGATATGCCAAAGAGAAGCCCATACAGTGCTTCCTTTAAGTGAAAAGGTGAAAGTTCTTGACTTCATAAGGAAAGAAAAAAAAAATCGTATGCTGATTGCTAAGATTCCATTCACATTCGCATAACTTTTATTACACTATATTGTTATAATTGTTCTATTTTATTATTAGTTATTATTAATCTCTTACTGTGTCTAATTTATAAATTAAACTTTATCATAGGTAGGTATGTATGTATGTATAGAAAAGTATATATGTAGGGTTTGGTACTATCCGTGGTTTCAGGTATCCACCTGAGGGTCTTGGAATGTATCCCCAGCAGATTGGGGGGGGACTACTGTATAATCAATTATCAGTAAACCCAAACATGCTTGGCTCAATGATATATAAAGAATACTGATGTGGCAAAAGTTGCATTTTTAAATTCTGTTCCCTAAAATACACAGAATACACTTATTTCAATCCCAGTTAAAAAAAAAAAAAAATCCATGTTAACTAGCATTAATTTTACTGACAAAGCATTCAGGTTTTCAGAGTTTATTTGCATTCAGGTGTGCGTGTCCATAAACTGCTTTTCATTTATCAACTTATGATGCAGAAAGCTGAAATTTTTTTTTTTTTAAGTGAATAGTATTTTGATTTAAGAAATAATTTTGTTATTAGTAACGCTTGACCTCCATGGAGTCAATGACTCGTTATGAGAGGCGTGTGTACACACACACACACACACTCATCCAACCTTGCATTCTGATTCAGTGTGTTTCAATGTGAAACACTCAGGCAATGCATTCTGCTCACCATGTAAAGAACCTTCTCACTCCTTTCCTCACACTCTCCTTATCAGTTACCTGGAATGGCCTCTTGTTCTACTCTTCACTTGCCTCTGGATCCTCTTTACCACATTATCATTCCCAAAGAAACCACCAGATCTGAGTACATTAATCCAGATGTAGCCATATTATCATCATCATCAAATTCCTGCCATGTACCCTCAAGGGGTGTACAGGATATGATAGTATTACATGAAAAAAATTACATCATTACTAACTTCCTAGCTACAATTTTCCTCCAAATTAGTCTGTTACTTGTCAAGATGCCAACATTATCAGATCTTATATTTCTATCGTCTAAGGCACTTTGGACCGTATCAATCCACCTATATCTTGGTCTTCCTCTGGGTCGTTTTGCTGCCGACCTGGCAGAGAACACTTGTTTTGCTGATCTTTCTTCGCCCATTCTGTTCAAGTGACCATACCACCTGAGATTAGCTCTGCTAACGCATTCCTGGATGTTGACAATGTCAAGTTCTTTCCTAATATCCTCGTTTTTAATATGATATTGCCATTGATGCCATCTGTTCATGCCTATAATCTTTCTCAGGACTCTCATATCTGTGGTCTCTAGGCTTTAGTCAAGTGTTTTACTTCTGACCCAGCTCTCAGATCCATAAGTTAGAACTGGTTTGAACACTGTCTTGTATACAGCTAATTTAGTGTTTCGACTAATTTCTCTCTTATTCCATATGAATTTATTCAATTGACTTCCCACCACACCAGCTTTGCTGATTCTGTTGTCTATTTCTATATTTAATTTACCATCTTCAGTAAAAATCGTGCCTAAGTAGCTGAAATGTTTTACTTGTTCCACAGGTTCTCCATTGACAACACAGTTGATATTTTCAATGATTCTGCCTATTTTCATTTGTCTTTTGTCTTTGTCTTTTTATTGCTGACCTTCATACCATATCTATTACAACAGTTATTCAATTTAGTCAGAGAATCTTGCAGACTTGTAGTAGATTTATTTAGAAGTATAACATCGTCTGCATAAAGCAAAGAGCTGACATTAACATCTCCAATTTTGATATCTTGTTTAATACCACTTTCCTTCATAATGTGATCCATATAGATAATGAATAACAGAGGGGATAATGTACATCCTTGTCTCACACCAGATTTAACATTAAACCATCTTCCTGTACTTCCTTCAATTCTAACTTCTGACTTACAACTCAAATAAAGACTAAGTATTGCTTGATATAATGCCCCATTGACACCATATAACTGCAGCGTATTGAATAGCTTCTCTCTTGGCACCTTGTCATATGCCTTTTCCAGATCGACAAAACTTAAATACAGATCTTTGTTATATTCCCATGTTTTCTCGACTATTTGTCGTAAAGTGAAGATCTGATCCTGACAGCCTCTATTTGGCCTGAATCCAGCTTGTTCTTCACCAAGCTTTTCTTCCACAATTCTTCTCAACCGTTTCTCAAGTATACTTGCATAGATCTTGCCAGGAAGAACACTCAATAGGGAAATACCTCTGTAATTCTCACATTCAGTTTTATTTCCCTTTTTATATATGGGTACTATGAGAGCTCTACTCCAATCATCGGGAATTTGTCCCTCTGTCCAGGCTTTCTGAACTATGCAGTGCAGCCACTGTAAGACTCTTATACCACCATACTTCAGCATTTCTGGTCGAATATCATCTACTCCTGCTGCCTTTCCACATTTCAAGCCTTTGATAGCTTTTTCTACTTCAAGTATGGATATGTATTCTTGACTGCATGCCTGGTCAGTGTTTTTTGCCACTATGCTGTCATCACTTTCATTTAGCAGTTTTTCAAAGTAATTACTCCATACTTCAAGGATATCTTTTTCTCCCATTTTCATGTAACCTTTATCATCTCTAATTCCTTTTACAGCACACTCTTTCCTCCATTCTTAAGCTTCTTCAACAACCTCCAGAATATTTTGACACCTTCTTGATATTTATTTTCTATATTCTTGCCAAATCCTCTCATGACTTTTGTTTAGCTAGTTTTACACAGTATTTAGCATTCTTGCATTTGTCTCTATATTCTCTAAGAGCACAAGCTGACTTATTTGACAGGAACTTTTGGTATGCTTTCTTCTTTTTCTTCACTGCCTCTTTAACTTCCTGTGTCCGCCAGGGAGTTCTGATTTTTTTATCCTTACAGACAACCTCACCAGATGCCTCTCTGGCAGAATCAGTCAATGTTTTCTTCAGGGTTTGCCACTGAATCTCTAATGTTTGATTCCTGTTCTCAAACTCTCATTTTTTCTTCAATAATCTTTGTGTATTTTAGTCTACAGTTCACATCTGAGAGCTGCTCAACTTTTATTCGCTTTAAAACTTTCTTACATGTTATTCTTTTCAATGTGAAATTCAATTTTATCCTGCTCAAGACTAAATAGTGATCACTTCCAATTTCAAATCCTCTGTACACTCTGGTGTCCTGCACCAGGGAGAAAACATCACTATCAACAATAACATAGTCAATGAGACTTTTCTTATTCCTAGCCTCTTCTCTCCATGTGAATTTGTGCACATTTTTATGTTGGAACATGGTGTTAGTAATAACCAGTCCATGTCCTGAGCAGAAATCCAACAGATATTTGCCATTATTATTAGCTTTGCACTTTTCTCCAAATTTTCCCAAAATATTTTTGTATGTCTCACAATCATTTCCTACTCTGCTATTTAGATCCCCAACAAGGACCAACTTTTCATTTTTTTTGTGTCAGTTGCTTTTTCTAAAGCCTCAAAAAATTCCTCCACTTCTACCTTAGTAGAACCTTCTGTGGGACCATAGGCACAAATAAGTCTCATTGTCCAGTTCCCCATTCTCATATTTGCCCACATTACTCTACTTGAGACTGACTGCCATTCAAGAAGATTAGCCTCGTATTTTGTGTTGAATACTATGGCTACTCCTTTTCCTTGATTGTCATTGCCTGAATATAACATTTTGTTATTGCTCAGAACGATCTCACCAGTTTTGGTCTTTTTTGTTTCAGTCACCCCTATTATGTCAATCTGGTACTTATCTAATTCCTCAGCTAGTTCCATTTCTTTGCCATTCAGGCTTCTTACGTTGATAGTACCGATCTTTAACTCTGGTGATGTTGAGTTGGGGTTTATTTTCAGATTTGTTCCAGTAGCTGACTTTTCGCTGTTTGCCCTGGTACCCTGGCGAAAACAACGGGGGCCTTGTTTAACCGGGCGACACTCCAGCCGGCATGAAATTTTGTCATGTTGTACCATCATTCTATATTTTGGTTTAACCAATAAGAATACAATTTGGTCGGCTAAATCCCAAATTGCCAGCCCATCCTCGTCCGTTCAGTATCCAAGTAGATACCCAACAGGGTGCACCACGAGAAGGTTAGGATTGGACATTAGGTCAGAAGCCCTGGTCGGTTCTCCACATTCCTTTAAAGGCCATGTGGAGGTCTCCTCTCAATTATACAGCTTTGACCCTTAAGCACCCCATAGCCATATTAAGACTTTATAAAGAGGAATGATAACACCCTTATCTCTGCTTGCTAGTATGTTCTTCAATAACCAAGTAATCCTGTGAGCTACACTGGCTACTTTAGCAATATGCTCTCTAAACTTGAACTCTGTATCTACTACTATCTCCAAATTTCTAGCTTCATCCATTTCCTTGAATGCAGTTCCTTCAATGATATACACAGCTTGTAATCTTTATATCCCAAAATAACTTGCCACTTTTCCACATTGAATTGACATCCATTATGTTTTGTCCATAATGTCAGCCTATTCAAATTATCCTGCAAGCTCTCTGCATCCCTTGATTAACTGTTACCCTAATCAGTTTACTTTGCATCATCAGCAAACAACTTAATATTTTCCTTCAAATTATTTCTTATATAATTTATGTACAAATTAAACAGCAATGGTCTGAGCACAGTGCCCTGCAGCACACCACTAGTCACCTGCCTTCTCCTGGATTCTGCTGTTCCATATAATACTTTTTGATCTCAATCACACACCGGATTGACTCAAAAGAGTCAATCTGCTATCTGTTCAACTGACTCCTAATCTTATTGGCTGCAATTCATTTGCTATCATCTGCAGTATCCCACTCCCTCTCCTGTCTATTCTATACTCTCTGAAAATACTAAATCTGTCACATTCTATCCCCATAACTGTCATCTGCTCATAATGAAGGTTTATTTTCTTGATCATATGAATCAGTGAAATAATATTTAGTTTACAGATCAAGTATCGATAAAATTTATTAACTCTACCAACTAGTTTCACCACACTTTAACTGTTAGCATCTTCAGGGCACTGACATATAGGCTTAAAACAATCTCACAATTATGAGTAACTGTAAAACTGACAACAATAATTACAAATAAAATAGCATTGAACGTGAGTGAAACATGTATCGCGTGTACAAGGTTAACTAGCTGTTGCTAAGTAACTTCCTGTAGTTTGTGTTCAAGTTCATTTCTTAACAGAAATCAAGGTTTTATACTCCCAGAGATATGGAAAACCCTAATTAGATCTCTAAAAATACAAGAAATGAACTTTAACACAAACTACAAGAAGTTCCTTTGCAACAGCTAGCTAACCTTGTACACGCGATACGTGTTTCACTCACATTCGATGCTATTTTATTTGTAATTATTCTTGTCAGTTTTACAGTTACTCATAATTGTGAGATTGTTTTAAGCCTATATGTCAGTGCCCTGAAGATGCCAACAGTTAAAGTGTGGTGAAACTAGTTGGTAGAGTTAATAAATTTTATCAACACTTGATCTGTAAACCAAATATTATTTTACTATGTCATCTGCTGTTAGCTAAGTCTCACTAATGCCTGTAACTTTTGGTGACGTTGCACTAACCAATGCCAAAAACTCTTCCCTCTTATTCCTGATGCTTCTAGCATTAGTATATAGACACTGTAGTAGCATCCTCTTAGGGCCCCCAACTATTGTTGCCTGAGAGACTAGCTTCTGCATTTTTTGTTTTCACTTCATGGGTACTTTCACAGACAAACAGCTCTGCACTGTCCTAATTGCTTTAGTTTTCTTGACTTTGCACTTCCACACTCTCAGTGAACAAAGCTCTCTCTCTCTCTCTCTCCAGACACCTAACTCCAAATCCATTTAAATATGAATACAATTTAATGCCCATAAATTGTATGGGCCATTTAATTGCAGTCCATAAGCATTGTACAAATCTTTCCATTGACAAACTCTACATCATTCCTTCTGCACAATCTGCATATTGATTCATTAGCTGTCATCACTCTCCTTCTCAGTTTTTCTCTATCTTACAGGGCAGTAGACACAAATTCACCCTCTTATGCTTCTTCCAACAACTCTTTCATATCGTCCCTCATACAGTACTTCTCACCTCTCAGGCCATTGGTTCCAACCAAAATGATCTCCCTATTGTCAACCCATGCTGACAATCATGGATGTATGCCATTAATTATGTATGCCAATTTCCTAGAACATTCTCTTCAGGCCTGTGGTGATCAAACAATGAATGCATTGGGAAATTTGAAAAGTAAGAGCGTTTAGATAATTTTTCATATTGTTAAAAGAAATGCACATAAAAATCTGCTCTGTGCTATTTTGTAGAATGTATGTTTTTGTATTTTAATTTTGCTGTTTATTCCATTCATATTATCTAGGACGATCCATGAACATTCAGATAACATTTTCAGTGATTCCAAGGGCAACACAAGCCAGGCGTGGTCAGCGAGGTCGGTTTAATAGGTAGGTCATGCATGGTTTACTGTTGGTAATCTCAAGTTCAGAAGAAATAACTTACAGTGTCATAAGATATTCCACTCTGAAGGAATATTTTATGTTCCTCCATAAAATATTTATATTTTATGTATAATTACACCTATTTTCTAGCTGTATATATACACACGTGTGTGTGTGTGTGTGTGTGTGTGTGTGTGTGTGTGTGTGTGTGTGTGTGTGTGTGTGTGTGTGTGTTCCTTCCATTATTTTTGAAGTGGTGTACTTATGATCACTGATATGAGATTAAACCTTGAGTTTTCTCCCTACAGTTTCTGTTAGAACTGTTATAGAAAAACCAAAGCTAAAGGAAATAAGTTTTTCTGTATTATCTTGAAACAAACACTGCATTGAAATCGCGACAAAGAATTGCACAGAACATCAAAATTGTTAATGTAAAGACATTTGCAGTATGTCTTTAGGTAGAAAGAATTTTGAAATTTGTATGACAGAAAGAAACTTGCACATTACTTGATACCATGTTTAAAAATATGACTGAAGAAGAAATATACAATCACAGGGTAATCTCTGAATTACACTAGGCAGGTGGTTCTTCAGAATATGTTGCTTTGAACTTGTGCTCCCTTGTTCATCATTTTTAAAAGCAGTTCCTCTTCAAACTCTGTCACCAAATGAAACTACCACAATAGTTTCCAAGGGGCTAAAGATATCATCACAAATATTTAAGTACTTGGAGTGTTTCAAAACAGTTTTCCTAGTTTTAATATCAGCCTTCATTCAATGTACTGGAACTCAATTATGTATTTTGCATGTAGCAAAGATGGTGGTAACAAACCCGGACGATGACAGGTGGTGTTTTCAATTTTGTTAACACAGACAAACATAGCTATGAAGCATCATAGCTGCAAAGTGGACATCACAGAAACAAAAAAGAGCCTTGTGTGCTATTTCTGTTATCACTATAAGCATGCTTGCTATACAGAAATAAATGGTGTATAAACTTCTCACCAACATTACAGCTTTTTTTGTTCTCTGTACCTCCCTTCAGTCAGACAATTCTGAACCATGGAAAATGCAATGCCAGTCTAGAATAGTGCCTTATCACTCATGATGAGACTTTTCCTGTAAAATTGAATCAATAAAAACCAAGCTTTAATCTTCAAACTGGCTTCTGACTCGGCTGCGGCTTGTAATGGCTGCAAATAATCAACAGATATAAAGTAGACTTTGTAAGGACCAAATGCACTAAGCTTATTTCCTACTCAAATGGTAATTGAGATTTCTGGTTTTGATCCTTTTACCAAAGCTGTTTAACAAAACTTCTGCATTAGTGACTTCTACCTCTCTTTCCTTCTAATAGAACAATAGTAACATCACCCAAAGATAGGACTGACCTCTTGCTATCAGTCTTCTTCTCCAGTTCTTGTTTAGAGGATCAAGGCAAATCCTCTCCTATTCCAGATACTTCTTAACAGTATGCTTTCTCAGATTGTTTTCATAGGATTTAAAAAAAAAAAAAATTCCTTGGCAATAATAAGTTTCCTGTCCCATATGGTGTCCTTCCAGTCGTACTAGAAGCTTGTGCTTCAGAACTGACATCCATTCTCTATTGCCTTAACCTGTTGTACTCAACTGGCTAACAGCATAAAAGCAAGCTTTATCCAGTCTGTTCCTGAAAAGGAAATAAAAGTCAATCATTAAACTATTGTCCCATTGCCCTTGCATAGTAATTCTCAAAAGTTTAAAGTCATCAAGAACAAGCTTCTTCACTACCTAGAGATCCGTCAGTTAATTAGATTATCAATATGAATTCCATCATTTACATTCTATAGCAGACCACCTTGTTAACTTTAGTCACTTTTTGACACATACCATGAAAAGATTTGGAGAAACTTATCTGGTCACTTTTTATTTATTTATGTGGCTTCCATCACAAATGGTTTTATTGTAAGCCTACATAGTACATTCATACCATAGGTGGGCTAAGGATATTTCCAAGAAGTTTGATCCAGTCTGTCCTTCTTAACAAACTGCCATCTTATGTTCTCCCTCTTATCCTTTTGTTAAATGAATTGATATGCAATAAACAATCAGTTGTTCATTGAATGTCATGGTAGATATTCTTTCTCATCTGATTTTTTCCATCATTTGCCAGAGTATCCTAAAACTCTGTGTTTTCACCTACACATTTCCTCCTATACATTAGTGATCTTCTCTCACTAACATCCAGTAATTTATAGCTTTGCTGATGAGAGTATACCCATTCCTCTTCTTCATTTATAAAACCTTAGTGATTAGATGACTCGTGCTTCAAATATTTTATGGCCAATGACTTAAATACTGATGTTCTTCCACTGATAATTGAGTGAATTTTAGTTCTGCCGAAACAAAATGTGCCTTATTTTCCAGAAGAAAGGACATGCATCGCTCTCCCTCGTGTTTGATAATATTCCACTTAACATCCAAGATCGGTTTTCACTTCTTGACTAGCCTATCCAAGTATAAACATATTATGCCAATAGCCCGCTTCATGTTCAAAAAAAAAAAAAAAAAAGAAAGAAAGAAAGAAAAGAAATGAAAGATACTCTTCTTTTCTACTCCATTTCTAAGAGTTTTAAAATTCCATATATATGCCTAATTTTAGTCTTACAGATCATACAGAAATCTCCCAGAATGTGTATTTAAGCCTTAGATGCTCGTTTATGCCATCTTTAGGATTAATGGAATGAAACCAGCACTGTGCAATTGTTAAATACAAGTTTAATAGTTCCAATATTTCATCTCTGTCATCATCTGAGATACAACATAAAAGTTGTAGTAACACATAAAAACACATAAACAATAAGTGGAAGATGTTAGAGAGCAGAAGCCTGAAGTCATAAGAGGGGTATCTTCTATATATGCTACTAGCTAACCTTTGCTATCAGGTAGACGGGCTCAGAATTACTCTTTACCAAATCTTGGAAAACAAATTCTGAGAACTAAACAGTAAAAACCAACCAAATCGAAATAAAGTTTCAAACAACTATATTTCAATTTGGTTGGTTTTTTTAAAATCGCTGATTCAAAAAATAAAGCCTTTCAAGTTTGTATTTGCTGCTGTGAAGCATAACAGTTTTTTCTCACTTGGTTCTGAGCAAAGTGAACAGCAAATATCTAAGGGGCATGGTCAGCCAGACCTGACTGACTCTAGTTATGGCAGCGATACATTTCTTGTGTTTTTCAAGGCAGATCTGGTACATTTCAAGAACAAGGAATTCAGTTGTTAGTTCTATTATTTATGGATTTTATACTTACTTTATACTTAATTAGTTTTGTTTCTTGATTTAATCCTTTCTTATTTTAACCTTACTCAATTTAAGTCCTACCTGCTGCTCTATTGTTATGTCGCTGCTTTTTCTATATTATATCTGGTTCTACCTCTAAATAGCCCTCCTTCTAATCTACTTTCGTGCCCCTAAAATATTAATTCAGATTTATCTCCTCTTTGGATATTGGCAAAATTTTTATTATGCTGCGCCAACCAACATCCTATAACAGAGGAGACTCTTGTTCAGGGAAATAATTCTAAATTCAAAAGGGATAGACACAATAATTAATCTCACGCTAGCACTGTGCAGATTCAGTTAGCAGTCGTGACTCGAATCTCACTTAAGCAATTATATCTAAATTCCTTCCCGCCAAAAAGTTCTATTTCATAAGTGGTGATTTGAACTCGTAATCAAGCATAAACTCAGGTATAAGGTACAAAACATGTTTATTGGAAAAAACATAAAACATTTACAGTTAAGAAAATTCAAATATTCAATGGATCAAAATTTACTCTAAGTTAAGGTTCATACTAAATCACAATGAATCTGAGTGTGCTAAATCCTTCAATTACGAAAGGATAAGATTAAGTGTAAGCATAATACTACTAGGATATAATTCCTTTCACAAGTCATTCACAGAACACGCATTGAACACTCTCATTAATACTCTACCAATAACTGTCTTAATTCTAAATTTCATTAAGCAAGCCTAGCCATTCTCAATCAAAATACTGCCTATCAACAATTCTTGTTTGTTCCACAGAGTCTTAATTAAGTCGATCAAATTCTCACTTAAAAGTTCTCTACTAGTGTCCTTTAAGTTACAGTATACACAAATTTCTTATTCTTCTAAGCGATTTTTAACATAGAATGAAAATCTTTACATTACCGGATCCTTTCAGATTTCATGCTGCCATCTCATAGATCTGGATTACCTTACTGTATATTCTTCGGCCATCTTTACACCTGGTGATGCACTACACTTTTCTTTTAATTGTTTCCGACTGTGACATGATGTCTATCACTCCGCAGGAAACTTTCTCCAGTGGGACATTCTGCTAAGGCTTGATTCCGCATAGGCTGTCATATCGCGATCAGCTCCACTTGGAAATCTTCAAGCATTCTCAAGAAAAGAACCTGCCATCTATCATCACCATAGTCAATCCACCGCTCTCTCACGAATTCCCTGACAAACCTCCTAAAACTCGAATCCAGGAACCCAAGAAGAAAAAGCCCTGTACAATGGCACGCTTCGTCTTTTATTCACCCTCTTTGGGCGCCCTCTATTCGATGTGGTTGTCACTCACGAACCCCATCGTTCATGCCCCTTGGGTGATCCTATACTCTCCCTAACCTGTTAGGTTACATTATTCCAGGTAGCCGTTCTGACGTCATTTTTCCGCGTAGGTATAGCCTCCATCGCTATGCTCAACTCATACAGATTATACGCGATTATTCCGGATTACTACTTATAATTTTTCTCAGAATTTCGTAATGTACTAGACAGCTTAATGGGAATTACAAATAACTTAACAATTCCCTTACACAATTCTTACTATTTTGACACAAAATTCTCTGCTTCTCATTTCAGTTATGCAGGAATAACTCTCACTATATGGCTCACATGGACTACACATTAATACATAACATAAAATAATACTTCATAATTATTAGCTGATGTGCAGATATCTCCTTAATTAGTAGTATTTATTATGTTAAATTCTGAATAAAGAATTTACTTGTAAATCTCTCCATTCAGGATCTAACACAGTGCATACATGGAATGGGGAAGGGATCCTTAGAGTGAATATCTGCTTTATGTAATTGCTTTCAAACTTCATGTGAATCAGCCAGCTTTATATGAGGTGTGAAAGCAGTGCACAGATATTTCTTTAAACGTTCTAGCTATTTTTTCTGGGATGCCCTGGATATAGGGAATAGTAATAGCACTATAATTTGTGCGTTGAGAAAAGTGTACAATGGGGGAGAACAATTATTTTTTTAATTTTTTTTTTTTATTTTTTGGCATTGTAGCCATTAGATAGAAAGTTATAGCAAATAAAATAGAGTTGAGCTGGGTGGGAAACCTGGTTAGAACAAAGGTTGAATGTTTTTATGATACCATATTGTTAATTGTGAGGAGGTGATGCAAAAGTTGGATGTCTAGGTTTTCTCATTATCATCAAATTCCTAACATTTATCCTCAAGGGGTGTACAGGATATGATAGTACTACAAGGGTTGTCTGAAAAGTTTTCGGCCTAACAATGAAAAAATGAATTTATAATTTCAAAATTATTTTTATTTCTCAACATAATCTCCCTTAAGACTAATTTGTTCCAGCTATGCTCCAGCACCATTATCCCATCCCTGTAGTGGTTCTCAATAAGATCTGCAAAATACCCCTCTACAGCTGAAATCACCTCTTGATTCGGAGAAAAACGCTGACCAGAGAGGAAGAGTTTTAGTTTTGGTAAGAGATCAGAGGGAACCAAATCTGGGGAATAGGGTGGATGTTCCAACAATTCATAGTGCAGATCCCTTAATTTTCACATTGCCGAAACACTTTTGTTGGTAGGTGCATTGTCCTGATGAAAGATGATTTTTTCTTCTTCTGCAAACCAGACCTTTTCTCAGGAATTTTTCCGTCTAGTCTGGTTAAAAGATCGGAATAATATTCCCCGGTTATTCTTTTACCCTTTTCAAGATAATTAATAAACAAAATGCCTTTAGAATCCCAAAACACTGATGCCATGACCTTTCCTGCTGATGGAACTGACTTTGTCTTCTTTGGTGCTGAACAACCAGCTTCTGTCCACTGTTTTGACTGCTGTTTGGATTCTGGTGTATAATGGTGAATCCAAGTCTCATCCATAGTAATAAATCGACGCACAAAATCAGTTTTATTCTTGTTAAAACATCTAAGCACTGTTCAGAGATTTTCATGCGAGTGTGTTTATGATCTGCTCTGAGCATGTGCAGCACCCATCTTGTGCAAAGCTTCTTCATGCAAAATATATCCTACACGTCCTTTTGAAAGTTTTACACAATAAAAACAATTAAATTGCAAGTGTGTGACAATATAAGTGCTATCAATGGGACAATAACTCTATCTACAACTATTAGAATTCAAAGAAATACACCCCCTTGAGGATACATGGCAGGAATTTGATGATGATGATGATAAATTTAAATAATTAGTTTTATGAAACAAAGGAATGAGGAGTGTTACTTAGGATGCTTTCCCAAAAGGCTAGCTAAGTCTGTTGAAAGTTGTTTCACTTGATTATACTATAAATTAAAGATGCCAAGAAATTATATTCTTGGTTTAATCCTTTATTCAAGTGTAAGCAAACAAAGCTTGCACATGAAGTAACTTCATGACTGGGCTACTTGTATATAGAGGCTAATGACTTCACATCACTTGCCTTAATATCCCAATACTAAGGCAAGTGATGTGAAGTAAGTCATTAGCCTCTATATACAAGTAGCCCAGTCGTGAAGTTACTTCATGTGCAAACTTTGTTTGCTTACACTTGGATAAAGGATTAAACCAAGAATATAATTTCTTGGCATCTTTAATTTCTAGCTAAGTCTATGACTGGCTAAACTAGACTTATTGGACTTTTGATGTTCTTCTAGATGAATCTGAGCAAACAACCCATCTGTCCATAATAACAATTATGGAAAACTCCAGGATGAGAGAGAATGATATTTGTCTTTTGGAGAGACTAGGGAGGAATTTAGTTTACTTACTGGATGAAAGAAACTTTTATGTCAGTGTGGCAAAGAAGTCTTGCAATTTTCATTGATAATCCTTTAACGTATAGGGAATTGAAATTCTAGGAATTTCTTTTTGAGGAGGATTAGGATGAAGACTATAATTATTATTAATTATTTTATTGATTATTTTTATATTATAACCATTAGAGATGAAAGTAGCTCTGATAAATGATAGTTCATTATTTAAAAAAAAAAACATTAGAATATATCTTATTATGTGCATGGGAGACAATTCTTATCTTCCACTTCAACTGTAAATCTAATTCTTGGGTTTACCAAATTAATTTTCCCAAGAAATTCATGAGGATCAGTTAAGGAATAGTTCCATACAGCAAAAACATTATCAACATATCAGTATCAAATAAGAGAAAGCTTAAAAGAAAAAATGTTGAAAATATGTTGTGCAAATTGTGAGACTTCTTTGCCTTATTGACCTACAGGTTTCTTTTTATCCAGTATGTAAACTAAATTCTTTCCTAGCCTCTCTAAAAGACAAATATCCTCCTCCTCTCTCTCTCTCTTTCTAATTCTGAAATTTACAGGGTCCCTTGTTCAGCTCAGATTTGTCTACAAGACCATCAAGAGGTGGACTGATACAGTAAAAAGTGCGTTAGAAGACAGAAATAGAAGATCTGATAATGTTGAAGTCTTGACAGATTGATTTGGAGGAAAATTGTAGATAGGAAGTTAGTGGTGATGTAAGTTTTTCATGTAGTACTATTATATCCTGTATATCTCTTGAGGGTATATGTCAAGAATTTGATGATGATGACAAATCTTACAGATCCTTGTTATATTTAAAAATGATTTCTCAGCTCTGTCTTAAAGTAAAAATCTTATCCTGATAGATCATATTTGGTCTAAACCTTTTTCTTCAGGTTTCTCTTCAGTTTTTTTTCTTAGCTTCTCAAATATACTTGCATAAATCTTACCTGGAATACTTTGCAGGGAAATTCTTCTATAGTTATCACTTTTATTTGCCACTTTAAGATAGATACTATGAGAGCCCTATTCCAGTCGTCTGAATTATGCAGTATAGTCACTGTAAAACTTTTATCACTCTACATTTGAGCCTTTTTGAATATTTTTCAGTGCTGTCTATCTAATCATCATGTTGGCAATAAGGACTCTCATCCATGAAGCTTATTCTCTTTGTTCCATGTTACTTTATTGCAACAAGGTAGTTGAACACACAAAATTTATTCTTCTGCCCAGTAGTTTTTATGATACTTTCAACAAGACTGTAAATATAGAACCATGCCATCTTCATCAACTCAAAAAGAGGCTGATTGACAGGACATCCCCTGTATCTGAGGAATGTGAACACATTACAAGTTACTTAGAACTTTTGACTTTCAAATTATATTCCATCCTGTCCAGAAACTTTCTTCATTTTTGAGTTCTGTGAAGAAAAACTTTCCTCTCTTGGCATTTGTTGATCTTTATCACTTCCCTTAGACTTTTGATTTATCTTACTTTTGTCAATTGGTTCATCACAGAATTAATAAGAAACACATAAACACTGTACATTTTAGTTTACAATACATGAAGTATTGTAAACTAGAATGGTTTGGCTAACACACTACCACATTTCTTATGAAAAGACCGTATTAAGAAAAGTTTGAAACATTACTAACTCACCAGTCTGAAGAGATCCATAAGTTATAATATAATATAATTGTTATAATTAGACTTGGCTGCTTTTGATACTATACCTACATTATTAATCCCTCTGCTATTTAGACCTGTGTTATAAGTCTAAATAGCAGACTGCTTTATCTTTTAAATCAGCCATACCAAAGATGCACCTGATACACTGACTAAAAATTCTATGAATAAAGAAAATGTTATTTATGTAAGCAATTTTTAATGCAAGTAAAATTTAAACAGTTTTAATTTTAAAGAAGCTTTCTGTTTATTTTAAGAGGCCGAGGTAGAGGAAGAGGACGTGGTGGAAGTAATAGAAAGCAGACAGAAGTCATGGATGTTGATTTTGTTTAGACAGGTAACTGTCATGCTTTTGAAATAAAAATTGTGGTTTATTTCATATGGCTTCATCTGTAAATGTTAACTATTTTTATAATTGGCACTGGCATCTTGTATATCCTCAGAAGCAGATAACTATGCATGAGATCAGAAAATGAATTGTGAAACATTAATGGTTGACTTGAGATTTTAATGCAAACATTTTTTGTATAAATTTCTATTTTTTTTATTTTAAATCATACAAATAGATTATATAGTTTATTCTAGCTATGATAAATTCAGAAGGAAAACTGAAAATATGAAACAAATATTCATACAGGTTATAGTATACATTTTATCTAAATTAGACCTTGGAGAGCATTTAGCAACCAAGTACTTTTTCTGCTAACCTTTCCACCAATAGGCATGCATCCTCTGCTGAAACGACTTTAAATTTGCATACATGTAGTGACATTTGTTATATAATTCAGTTTGACTCGAGTACACTGTTTACACTTGTAACTTGGAGGAAAATTGTACTGGTGTACATACACCCTCTGTTTTTCGGTTTCTTCAAAAAGAAACCGAACTTTTCAAAAATAGAAGAAACTAGTGGCACCGCTTATTGTATCTTTTTCTTGTCGAAAGTGGCAACCTTCATTAGTATTGTGTCAACTGTTTATGACATTTGTTTCATTAGAAGCCGAGTTATGGTGCCAAGAGTGACAATGTGTTTTGACGAACAGTTGGTCGTCACGATATTCTTGCTATCAATCACTTCAAAACTTTGAGATAAAACTCACCATTGACCGTTTGGCCAGACAGAACGAATTCTTTGCGGATAATGCTCTTGGAATCGTAAAAACAAATCAGCATTGTCTTTAGTTTTGACTTCTCCAAGCAACTTTTTTTTTGGATGCCCTCTTCTGGTGGTCTCCACTCAGCACTATGGCACTGAGCACAGACCACCTTTGTTTCTGGCTCATACTCAAAACACCACGTTTCATCACCAGTAATGATCATTTCAAGGAAGTCTGAGTCCTTATGAGTGGTTTTAATGAGGTCCTTGCAGTGTTCAGTTCGATACATTTTTTGGTCATCGGTCAACTTGTGGGGAACAAATCGCGTATTCAATTTATGAAGGCCCAAATTCTCGGTCAAAATGAAATGTTGTGCACAGTTGATTTTGGAATCCCCAATTCATCTTCAATCAATCTCATGGACTATTTCGGGTTTTCTTTGATGAAATCATGCACTTTTTTGGATGTTAACTTCGCTCAGTCCAGTTATTGGACTGCTCGGCTTTTCATCGTCCTCAAGTGTCTCACGACCACTTTGAAATTGCTTGAACCATTCGTATACTTGAGTACAGGATAAGCATTCATCAACGTATGCTTTTAGAAGCATTTGATGCGTTTCAGTAAAACTTTTACCAAGTTTAACACAAAAGTCAATTGCAGCTCTCTGTTTGAAACTCATTTTCCAACTGTTCGTCACAACACACTGTCACTCTTGGCATTATAACTCGGCTTCTAATGAAACAAATGTCATAAACAGTTGACACAACACTAATGAAGGTTGCCACTTTTGACAACAAAAAGATACAACAGGTGACGCCATTAGTTTTTTCTATTTTCGAAAAGTTCAGTTTCTTTTTGGACAGAGGGTGTAGTAGAAGAATCTCTCGGCCAGTGTCAAAGTCTGTATTCTCATGGATAGTAAAAGTAGGGGAAACATGCTTGCTGATCAAAAGTCATGAAATCATCAGGAAAGGGAGACAGTTAGACCAATCAGCCCAATAATGAAGTTCTGTTGTGCAGTAGATTACAATAAGAACCTAGGAGCATCTGACAGGTCAAACATAATGAGTAGTAGTAGTACTGCTATATGTTTGGGTACATTCTTGAAGTGGTAAAGAAGGTTCTTTTTGCACTTCCTGCACATAAAAATGTCTACCATATATTATCGCGTATAATGCGAAAAGTTTATGGTAAAAAATACTAATTAAAGTTAGGGGTTCGCATTATATGCGGATCCTAAAAAATATAACATCTTATTAGACTTGCATACACAATATATACTACCTAATGCCTATGCAACCAAATCTACTTGACCCACTTGCATTCGGCGACCGAGCGTGCATCGTATCTGTGCATAAATCTACTTACATTACTGGCTTTATGCACAGATACGATGCGCGCTCCGTCGCCGAATGATAGAGCACAGTTAGGTATATCGGTTTAATCACAGTTCATTTTAAATATTATTCGTTAAACAAACCTAGCCTGAAAATGAGCCAACAGAAACGTAAACGTTCATCTTTTGAAGCAGGATTTAAATTGCATATCATGCAGTTTGCAGAAGAACATAATAACAGTGTTGCTATGAGAGAATTTGGTGTAGCAGAGAGTAATATTAGACTTTGATGTAAGCAAAAAGACAGTCTTGAAAAAATCCCCAAAACGAAATGTGACCGTCATGGAGATGTAGCATCCTTTCCAGAACTCGAAGAAGAGCTAAATGAATGGATTTTGATGCAACGACAAGATGGCATTATAGTAACAAGAAATGTAATTTGTTTTTGAACTCTACAACTCAAGAATGATAAATTCAAGGACACATCAAGTATTTCATCTTTTCTTGCTTCGCCTGGGTGGTGCAACAGATTTATGGAACGCAAAGCATTAACATTACGACACCGAACAAAAATTGCACAGAAGTTACCAGAGTAGCTTGAAGAAAAAGTGCAGTCCTTCCATAAATTTATCATAAAAGTACGGAAGTGTCATGGATATGAATTTTCCCAAATTTGCTATATGGATGAGATGCCCATGTACTTTGATATGCCTGGGAATCGAACAGTAAACTCAGTTGGTGAAAAAGGGTGTCTTCATAAAAACAACGGGACATGAAGAAATGTATTTTACTGTTGTTTTAGCATGCATGGCAGACGGAACCAAATTAAAGCCAATTTTTAAAAGGAAGAAAATTCCGAAGCATATGAAATTTCCACCAGGTGTAATTGTTCGCGCCAATCAGAAAGGTTGGATGGATGAAGAAGGTGTACAATTGTGGCTGGATCAAGTATGGAACATACGTCCAGGTAGCTTGTTACATCAACAAAGCATGCTAGTCTGGGATATGTTCCGGGCACATTTAACAGAGGCAAGCAAAGAGAAAGCACATGAGCTACATACAGACCCAACAGTCATACCGGGTGGTCTAACTTTTGTTTTGCAGCTGCTGGATGTCAGCTTGAATAAGCCATTTAAAGATCACTTATGTGAAAAATGGAGAGAATGGATGTCATCTGGTTTGGTGAAGATGACAAAGGGTGGGAATTTTCAGAAGCCTGAGATCACCCTAGTCACCAGCTGGATTAAAGAAGCATGGGATTCGATACCATCTGAAATGGTTCAACGCTAATTTCTTAAATATGGAATAAGTAATTCAATGGATGGATCCGAAGATCACGTCATATATGAAAGTGAGGATGATGCACAACAAAATGGAGTGCATGAAGACGACGACAACTGCTACACTGATGATGCAATCCCTACAGATGAATTTATAAATGAAATGTTTGATGACTCAAAAGATGAAGAAGAATTTAAAGGATTTTGACATTTTGTTTTAAAATAAATATTTCTTTCGTTAATTCTTATTGTATTATTTATAATGTTATGGAACAAGATTAACAGATTGCATTATACGTGGACATGGCATTTTAGAGCTAGTTTTCAAACAAAATTTCTAGTTTGCATTATACCTGGATCACATCATACGCGATAATATATGGTAAATTCCTAGACTGCACAAAGTTAAAACAGGAAAAAACAATAGTACTTGCTGATTTTCAAGACTCTCATAAGAGAAAGTTTTCAAAACTTCCATACACAGAGCAACTACTAATGGAATGTGCATCACCTTGTGAACACCACTAAAACAAAAGGAAGAAACTTCCCAACATTGGTTTATCCTTCACTGAAAAAAAAAAAAAAAAAGAAATCCTACTGTGTATTGCTGCATGTTTGTTCAAACACCAGTTGAAGTGAAGAAAAATAGCAAAAGCAGATATGTGTCACAAATGTTGTGTTGCTCTATGTGTGTATACCCCCACTGTTTTGAACAATGTTATACAATAGCTGAATTTTGAAAGGATGATGGAGGTGATGCATAATGTTCAATATTGTATAAAAATGCCAAGTATGATTTTCAATAAAACATAATTTATGTGTCACAATTTTGGTTAACCTTCATTTGAAAACAAATAGCCTACAGTTTTGCATGTTATTATAAAAACTTGAAAATAAATCATCAAGGAGAGCTTGGCTGGCTTCTATTTTCTGAACAATGAAAATGTTAATTGTAAGTGTCAAAATAGTAGAAAAAGGAACTATGGTGAAAGGTTAGTAAAAGTAATAAAACAGAAAAGGGAGAAAAACAAATTCTATATGTGGTGAACTAAGTTTGCATGTGGCATTTCTGATATTATGTAAACTATCTAAATTGATTATTTCTAACTAAAGAAAGCAATACACAACTTCTAACAGACAACTTTTAAGCTTTGTGAGTGAAGCTGCATTTCAAACTTGATGGTCCCAGCTGTTCTTGTTCATGTAAATTTTTCAACCAAATGCTTTCATTGCTTTAAGTTATGATAAAAAGGAAATTCACTGCTGTAAGTTATAAGAACAATATACATACCAGATTTGCTAATTCTAGCTCTTACCATTCATTTCTTTATCATACCCTAAAATCTTATGTCTTATTCTTTGAGAAACTGCATGCATGATGATACTAAAATATATATATTTGTATAAAGAGAATGTAATGACTGAAACCAAGAATAATTGTAAGGTTTTAATGGTATAACATACTACTAGTTTCAGCTTTTGACAGCCTTCTTCAGGTGTCTTTTAAAAATAGGAAACAGCAATAAAAACACTGAAGTTTAAAAATCTGAGAAACACAGGAAAAAATTGCAGTACATAATTAACATGAAAAAACTTTGTAGTTACATTTAAGTTGTTCTTTCAATCATGGCATTGTTTGGTGAATGCGGCGTGCTTACAGTCTCTTGTGAACGCAGTACTGAACAACAGCAGAATGGCTATCTGGGAGGTTGTAGTTCAAATTGTTATTTAAATGTTCATGATTAAGGATGATTTCTCTGGACTCCACAATTTTTCTTTCAAACTCATCATGGCAACGAAAGATGTTTTTGGTTCTATCCCAGCAGACTGAATGACTCTGGTGTTCATCATCAGGATTGTTCGAGAAAAGAACATGACTGGACAAGGCACTGGCGCATGTTCTTTTGTAAGAGATGTCTCTCTTATGCTCCTCTATACGTAATTCAATAGATTTACCTGTTTGATCAAAATAAGGGATATTACAGTCACACCATGTGTGTGTGTGTGTGTGTGTATATGTGTATATATATATATACATACATACATACATACAATGCTTTGCATATCTAAGAAGCAAAACACAAATTCTTTAATAATTATTCACTTGAAGTTCATAAAAATCCATATTTCCTCAACTTTGTTTATCTTTTTGTAATACAATACTGCTCTCATTATAGAGAATTTTGACACAGGAATAGTTTGCTAAAGTAATATTTCTTCAGAATAGCATTATGCTTGTAGGAAGGTTGAAAGCAACTTACAATAGTGTTGCTTTCAACCTTTTCATTGTCGAGTAAATAATTTTTCTGGTGTGTGAGGGCATATACCAAATATCATGGTATTGTAACACAGTTTTTCATGACTGTTTCCTTAAATTGTTTGCCAGGTTCCTTATATGATCAGTTCTTACAGTTTGATCTTCTACAGCACTCCTAACTGCATCAACCCATGGATAATGTGGTCTTACGTTGAGTCTTTATTCACACTCCTTTGTTTTCTTCATTTAATTTTTAGTATTGAGACCATCTTTCCAAACATAAAACAGGTTTAGTAAAATATAACCCAATAAGTTTTGTAAGTTGTCAGACTTGCATCATTAGGGGTACAAAATTGTATAAAAAGAATACAAAAAATTAATCATACATAGCAGACGTTATCAGAACTTCAGAGTTAATACATAGCAGAATTGTGACCTGACATGTGACCTGGAAAAAAAACCATTGGGTTAATTAATATGTATGCATTGGAAAAATGCTAGTTGCTGCTGTTCTGTGGCATGACATGTGTCATATCCCAGGTCTGCACTTATTAGATTTTGTATGAAAGAAGACCAAACTTGGATTAAACCTTAGTTTTTATTACATAATGTGGATATATGCAGCATTTCTGAGGCTTCTTTCAACTTTCTTGTAAAACAGTTATGATCAACATATAGCATTAATAGTTTAGCAAGAAAAATTACTTGGTGCCTGTGTTTGTTGTGGGGAAGGCCAATCCTGATCTTGTTGTCTTCTTTTCTCAATGTCTTTTACGTGTTCAAACAAATGCCACAAGTGAATTTTCTAAAATCCTGTTTTTTTCATGGGATGATGTGGATCACTTTAAATTTGTGATCGTGAAGCAACATTGTCTATAATATTCTTAACTCGTTAACATACAAAGACATCTGTGACAAGTCTTTTGTTTATTGCACCAAAATTAATTTTGACGTATCGCAGATGTTACGAAGTTCGAATCAATTTCAAACGGATTTAGAGTTAACATACAAAGACGTCTGTGACACGTATTTTGTTTATTGCACCAACATTGATTTTGACTTATTGCAGATGTTACGAAGTTCGCATCAATTTCAAATGAATTTAGGGTATTAGGCAGTGAATATATATGCATATAAACTCTATTCACTAGTTAGTTTGTGTTGCAATTTATTATCATCCCTAATATGATTGCAAATATTTATAATATGTTAGCCGAAAGTGATATTGAAAGCGGGGAGGACAGTTTGGATAAAAACAGCAAGACAAATTTATATCATCAAAGTGTTGGCATTTTTGACTTGTCAAGTGACAATAGCGATAGTAGCAGTGGAAGTTCGGTTCAAGGCAATGTTCGTAAATGTTTGAGACTGATATCGTCTAGTAGCGATGATTCCGATGTAACAGAAAATGAATGGAATTGGCAAGAAAAGGAAAATATTCCTATTATAAAACTATTTACGGAAATTCCCGGCATCAATGCAATTGCTTTGCTAAGATTTGGTGCAAATCCGACACCTCTTTCTGTTTTGAAACAAATACTTTGCGATGATTTCTTGACACGATAGTTACAGAAACTAATAGATATGCGGCTCAAGCAATAAACAAGGAAATTACTAAAAAGATTGAAGAATGGTATCCAATAACAAGTGACGAATTGCAGGCATATTTTGCATTATGTATAATTATGTCACAGGTAAAAAAATCTAATATAGACGTATTGGTCAAAGAGAGCTGTGGTTGAGACACCCATATATTCAAAAATTATGCCTCGTAAACGCTTCTTGGCTATATCTCATTTTCTCCATTTTGTGGATAATGAAACAATAAAGAAAGACGACAAAATATGTAAAGTGCAAAATATAGTCGACTACCCGAATAATAAATTTCAGCAATTATATACACCAGATAAAAATGTAGTAATTGACGAATCCCTTATGAAATATAGAGGTTGACTAAATTATGTACAGTTCATTGCTAGCAAACGAGCACGAATTGGGATAAAATTTTACAAGCTATGTGGATCAGACTCTGGATATTGTTCAAAGTTCAAAATTTATACAGGAAAGGATAAAATTCTGGGAAGCGATACACCTGCATCTCAAAATGGAGTTGGCCAAACCTATTTTAGGAAAAGGATATACGTTATTCTTAGATAATTGGTATTCGTCACCAGAATTATTTTATTTCTTGAGAAAAAAATAGTACAAATGTTGTGGGGACAGTTAGAAAAAATCACAAGAATATGCCTAAGAAATTGACGACATATAAAATAAAAAAAAACGAATCAAAAACTTTATTTTATCAAGGAATTTTGTCATTACGTTGCCGCAATAAGAAGGATGTTTACATGATAAGCACAAAGCATTCAAAAGAAGAAATGGTAGATACAGGAAAAGTAAGGAGAAGTAAGAGGGGCAATGAAGAAAAAGTAATGAAACTTAAATATGTTCTTGAATACAATTGCGGAATGGGCGGTGTCGATAGGCAAGACCAACTACTTGGTTTTCCAATTATGCAAAAATGCGTCAAAGGTTACAAGAAAATATTTTTCTATTTGATGGATATCGCTGTTTACAATGCTTATGTTTTATATTCCAAACTACCCAATACATCAAAACTAACAGTAGTCAATTTCCGTTTGAACGTAGCAGAAGATATGTTGTCAAATATATCTTTACCTAATTATAGTACCCGTGGACATCCATCGCAAAAGGACTGCCCAATTAGACTGCAGGCAAAAAATTGGGCACGTTTCCCTGAACATGTACCACCTACTGATAAAAAAGCAACATCCAGCAAAGAGATAGCATGTATGTGCCAAGCATAATGTAAGAAGTGAGACTACATGGCAATGTAAAAAATGTTTGATACTGTTACTTTTACCTAAGTGCTTCGAAAAGTATCATACCTTGCAAAATTATTAATATTCTTTATAATAAGGTAACAATTAACGAAATAAATCACATGAATTAAATAAATAGTAGTTTTATCTGTTACAACTTTAAAAATAATTTATATGTCAAAGAAGTTTGTTAATCATCTTTGGTTTGTATCCATTGAGGAAAGAGTAAATGCCGTCTTTACTCCTTTTTTTTCCTAATGTACTTGAAATGCTGTAGCTCTGACTCATAATGTTTTAATTGTGCTTTATTAATGGATGGTGGTGTGAAGCAGCATATAAAAATCTTCCAGTTGGGTTAGTTTTCTGTATACTGAAAACATCAATCTTTTTTATGATCTTTCAGTTCAAGAATGAGTTTAATGTTTGGGTGCAAGCTGTTCAGATAATCTTTCAATTGAGTTAAATTGCCTGTTATTCCTGACCAAGCAGTGATATAACGCAACCAAGTTTTTGGTTTTTTATGATAATTTTCAATAGCATTCTTTTCAGAATTTTCCATGAAAAGATTTGCTATGGCTGATGACAGAGTGAAACCCATGGCAAATCCTTCTGTTTGTTCCCAATATTTATTCTAAAATCTGAATAAAGCATTTTCCATGCAATGTTTGAATAGTCTGTGTTCAGTTAGACTATCCCTAAATCCTTTACCATTTCAATAAAATGCAAGCTACTCTTCACATGTGATTTCATCTTTTCTGTCTGTAGAGCTGTCAGATTTGACAGATGCTTTGCCTTATTTGATCCTCAGCTTCCAGTTGTTACTTGTTCCAGGTGGGTTCTTTGTTGTACCCTTGATGATGTCTCAGTGACAGATGAAATATTGGAAAAATTAAATAATATTCGAGGTACCTAAGAGTCAAAGCTGTATAACTGAGAGGAGACCTCCAGATATTAAAGGAATGCGGAGAACCGATCAGGACTTCTGAACTAATGTCCAATCCTCACCTTCTCGTGGTGCACTCTGTTACCTGGATACTGAACAAACAAGGATGGGCTGGCAGTTTGGAATTTAGCCAACCAGATTGTATTCTTATTGGCTTAAACCACAATTTAAAATGATGGTACTACATGACAGAATTTCGTGCCGGCTGCAGTGTCACTCGGTTAAACAAGGCCCCTGTTGTTTTCACCAAGGAACTAGAGCAAACAGAGAAAAGTCAGCTACTGTAATAAATCCTAAAACACATCCCAACTCAAGATCACCAGAGTTCAAGATTGGTACTATCAACATAAGAAGCTTAAATGGCAAAGAAATGGAGCTGGCTGAGAAATTAGAAAAGTACCAGATCGACATTATAGGGATGACTGAAACAAAAAAGACAAAAACTGGTGAAATCTTTCTGAGCAATAAATACAAAATGTTATATTTAGGCAATAATAATCAAGGAAAAGGAGTACCTATAGTAGTCGACTATTAAATACAAGGCTAATCTTCTTGATTGCCAGTCAATATCAAGCAGAGTGATATGGGCAGATATCAGAATGAGGAACTGGACAATGAGACTTATTTGTGCCTTTGGTTCCACAGAAGGTTCTACTAAGGTAGAAGTGGAGGAATTTTTTGAGGCTCTAGAGAAAGCTACTGACACAATGAAAAAGGAAAGGTTGGTCCTTGTTGGGGATCTAAATAGCAGAGCAGGAAGTGATTGTCAGATATACAAAAATATTTTGGGAAAATGGAGAAAAGCTAACAATAATGGCAAATACCTGTTGGATTTTTGCTCAGATCATGGACTGGTTATTACTAACACTATGTTCCAACATAAAAATGTGCACAAATTCACATGGAGAGAAGAGGCAAGGAATAAGAAAAGTCTCATTGACTATGTTATTGTTGATAGTGATGTTTTCTCCTTAGTGCAAGACACTAGAGTGTACAGAGGATTTGAAATTGGAAGCGATCACTATTTAGTCTTGAGCAGGATAAAATTGAATTTCATATTGAAAAGAATGATATGTAAGAAAGTCTTAAAGCAAATAAAAGTGGAGCAGCTCTCAGATGTGAACTGTAGACTAAAATATACACAAAGATTATTGAGGAAAAAATGAAAGAGTTTGAGAACAAGAACCAAACCTTGGAGATTCAGTGGCAAACCTTGAAGAAAACCTGATTGATTCAGCCAGTTCTGCAAGGATAGAAAACTCAGAACTCCATGGTGGACACAGGAAGGTAAAGAGGTAGTGAAGGAAAAGAAAAAAGCATATCAAAAGTTCCTGGCAAATAAGTCAGCTTGTGCTCTTAGAGAATACAGAGACAAATGTAAGAAAGCTAAACACTGTGTAAAACTAGCTAAAGAAAAGTCATGGGAGGATTTTGGCAAGAACATAAAAATAAATATCAAGAAGGTGGTAAGATATTCTGGAGGTTGCTGAAGACGCTTAGAAATGGAGGAAAGAGTGCAGTAAACAGAGTTAGAGATGATAAAGGTGACATGAAAATGGGAGAAAAAGATATCCTTGAAGTGTGAAGTAATTACTTTGAAAAATTGCTAAATGAAACAAGCAGTGATAGCACAGTGGTAAAAAAACACTCAACAGGCATACAGTCAGGAATACATATCCATACTTGAAGTAGAAAAAGCCATCAAAGGCTTGAAATGTGGAAAGGCAGCAGGAGTAGATGATATTCGACCAGAAATGCTAAAGTATGGTGGTATAAAAGTCTTACAGTGGCTGCACTGCATAGTTCAGAAGGCCTGAACTATGCAGTTTTAGAATTTATTTTATGATCAACTCTTAATTGTGGGAAGGAAATATTTTCTTTGGAGATGAATTTTATTTTGTAAATAATTCATGTATTCACAAGAGATGTTCTTAAAAGTAACTCCATAGCAAATTTTTATACCATTTGATGGCTTTCTGAGAATGGAGTAATAACATGCCATCTAGTCTGAGAGATTGAAACCTTTCTTAGCTATATTAAAACTAGTCACAGCATCTAGTTTCATGTAGTCATTCATCTATTCTATTCTATTCGATCAGTTTCAGTAATAATACATAGTGATTTCTACAAGTTGCCAACATAGTTACCGATCTTTTGTCCATTCATTTCATTATTTTAATGCCCTCCCTCTTTTTTTTTTCCCATGGCTATAATTTCTCCTGATTTTGTTTCATCTTCATAATATCTATCTGAAGAACAACTCTATTATTCCTGATAATTCCACAGAAAAGTATTCTTTTAGAGAGAAGTTCAGCCAATTCCAAACTGATGTATAAAAATTATCAACAAACAGAATCCATCCTTTATCCAATGAACCATCAAGCAATTTCATGGTGATAGAATGAGCATGGTCTTTACCCCTCGCCATGTTACCTTTACCTGCATACACAGATGTTTTCTGTGTAGCTGCTGGTAAAGAGAGCTTGTAAACTTCAGTGCCATATTTGTAAGTTTTGCTGGGAATATATGGTAGACAGAACAGCCTCCCATATCAAGGAATTATGCTCTCATCAATTACAGCTCTTTTTTTTTCTGGAACATTGCTTTTTTTAAATTAAAGTTTGAAACAGCTTGTTATAGAATTGAATTGAACTTGCTGAATTTTATACAAATGATCACTAGTCTCCACAGCATTATTACAAAAATGCCAATACTTTGGCAATTGCTGAAATTCTGCCCCTGTGCATTGATTTCTTTATACTTGAATTTGCATGTCATTCTTTGATCAGTATAAACATATTTTAGGAATGCATATAATTCTGATAAGTAAAAGGATTCCAAAAATTTATTTCTTGGTTGTTTTGATTAATTTTATTTTTTAGTCTGGAGTTTGCATTTCTGGTGGTAGACAAGCACTGATGCATGTATTAATTTCTCATACCATGAAATCTATAACATTATTGGTAAGAAACTTAGAATGCACATCATCTCTGCTGTACTCCTGAATTGTTACTGCCTTGCTACCCCAGCTTCTGTTTGTTTTGCAGAAAATAAATATCTGTAATCAGATACCTCACTTACTGTACTTTATTCTTCATCAGATGCAGAATTTATTTCTAACAAAGGACAGTTATGATCATTATCAAAATTATACATGTTCTAGAATTCTGCCTTCATTACTTTTTTTTTTCCCTTAGCCATTCTGATATCGTAATAATAATGGGTGTCTCAGATATCCTGATATTTTGTTGGAAATACCAGGTGCAGTCCTCTCTTTGTAAAATATAGAATTTGTTTTTATTCACTTGGGAATGAATGTATTTTTACTCACAACATGTGCTTTCTGAAGAATGAAAATGACTCTGTGTAATAAAACACATACATACCTTCCCCCCCCCCTCCCCACAGACTATACTGCACACATGCAATTTTTTTTTTCCAAGGAAGAAAAGGGGAAGGGGAGGAATTACCAATTTTAATGATTTGATTTGTTTTCTTGTGTTATTTTGTAGATAATATAGGATGATATTTTCAAAAAAAAGTTAAATACTGTTAGGCATTCATATATACTTCACTAGGTGTAGAAATCAACTGATTTATGTAATGCAAATTTTCAAAGACAACTAGTTTTTTTATAATGAAATGAGATAACATGACATATTTGAGATTATCTATACATTAAGGACAGTTCAGATACAAATTTTATAAATGAAATTCTACCAAAAAATTTATCTGTAAAATTGTGTTTTCCTGAGCACATTTTTTAATGTGCTGCACCTCAGGAAAGCACGATTCACACCTCATTGGCGTGAATGTAATAATTGCTGACAAATCTAGTGTTGAATATAAGCAGTAAAATGACTAACATTACAAAAATAGGAAAGTGAATCTGTACTCTTTCTTGTTGTTTAGGTGTGATTTTTTAGTGAAGATGGCAAATTAAATATGGAAATAGTTACTAAAATAAAGCAGGTATGGTAGGAAGTCTGGTGAATAAATTAATTCAAACCGATTTTGGCTTATGAATCCAAGAGTTGTGTTAGAAATCATTATCAAAATTAGCAGGCACAAATATATAAATTCTGAGGAAAATTAGGAGAATGAACAGATGGCATCAAGCAGGAACATTAATATCAGAAAAGAATTTAATATTGTTAATGTTTGAACAATGTGCAAGCAGTGTTAATCTAAGATGATATGGTCATTTAAACAAAATGAAAGATTGGCAAAACTAATGTTTGAAAAAAAAATAGCAGAATAAACCTGGAAGAAGATATATATAGATGAGTTTATGTAACTAGGAGTTTGAAGATTGAAATGTAAGAGCTGATCAAATCAGATACCTAACTAAAGTTGTTGACTGGGAGTCATGAAATATAATCATGTTGAACTATCCATGATTTCTGGTATACTGCCTTTCAGCCATACACCAAAAATGATAGTAATGGCTTTACAAGTATTTGATACTTGCATACAAGCACACATCAGTAGTTCCAGTACTGACAATATCCCTTGGATAGAAAGACACTGAAGTGAGTTAGCTGGTCTTATATGGAGATGGCTGGGTTTTCCTCCCTGAAACTTGGGTTTTTCATCTTGCAAAATAGGCAGGTAAGCCAGAAGAACATATGGGATTAACATACCTAATACATTAGCCTCATAGCCTAAATTGCTTTGACTGCAACTCCAAATAGCCCAATAGTGCTTGCTTCCATAGTGCTAGACTGCCCAAAGACCATTATAAGTTTGTTAGTCACTGACTAGGGAATTTTTTTTTACACCGTTCTTTGGTCAATTTTCAAGTTACTTGATATTTGACACATTCAGATAGGTTTCCTTCCTGGAAAGTCAAGTTTTTAACTCAACAGCTGAAAAAGATAGACTATATTATATATTAATTACACTGTTTTAGAGGTGATATAAACCTGTTGGGATTTAGGACTGTGAGATGGTAGTACTTGTCTGCAGTAATCTCTCCCATGAAAGTCTTGATTCATTGATAGCCTTGAACTCATTATCAGAGGATTTACTTATTATTTTACGTACACAAATACTCTTAACTGCATTTAATAATTTTTCAGAATGATAATCTTTGCTTCCTTTGCAGTATCTCTTTCCTCCATTTCTACGTTTTCTTAGTAGTGTACAAAATATTAATATGATTACTTCTCTTTCTTTTTTAATCAATCCATGTGAATTCCATGTATGAATTCCAAGTGGTCAGAAAAAAAAAGAAGGAACCTGATGAGATGTTTTTATGTATAACTGAATGTTTGTTGGAACAACATTCAGTAACAAATGTTTCAATTATTTCGGTGTTAAGTTAAAAACATCTAATGGACTATGAATTTAATCTTTGTTAGTTGTGTTTAACTTTTTTTATACACCAATACCCCTGATGATGTAAGTCATACGACTTACGAAACTTCTCGGGTTTTCAAGTATCCTGTTCGTATTTAATAAACATGTGATCTCAATACTGGAATCTATCTCTCGAACTACTAAACCACAGAAACCTTCGCACACATGGTTAATGTTGTTACAACAGCTTTTTAACAATAATTAATTTTAGATATATATAACCACTTGGCAAATAAGAATAATTTGGAAAAAAAATTGTTGATAGGAAGCTAGTAATAATGCAAACTTAATCATGCATTATTGTTCATTATCTTGTTAGTTCTTTGAATTGAGGATACATATGATAAGTGTTTTATTATTATTAAAGAAATGTAAACATTTGGTTGAGCCTTCATACCACCAGAGCTCTGTGAAATTTTTGCATATTTTACTTAAAAACACTCAAGTTGAACAGCATAAGAATTTGCTATTGTTAATAATTTTCAGATGTTCATATAGAGTTTATATATAGAGGATATTATCAGAATATCATCTATAGAGATGATCTCTTTTCAACAATTATTTTTAATTTATTTCCGAGTGTACCTATATATATGCACAAGGGTTCACTCCGATTGCAATGACTTCTTTTTTACTATTTCTTTCAGGATCCAAATAAATCACTGACTCAAGACCTAAATACAAAATAAACACATTTAATATAACAAAAACAATATATATACACTTCAAACAAATATTACATAACTAACTACAAATTAATTGGATCCAAGGCCTTTTAAAAATAAGCTTACCTTAAGACTAGACTAAACACTTTGTTTGCACGACAAAATGTTCATAGCCAGTTTCTCTGTCAAGGCCCTTTTCCGAAGATATATGACTTTATTCTTCATTTTCACAGGATCCTTTTTCATCACTCATGTAGCACACATAAAATCTTCCTGACTTAATTCTCTCTTTTTAGTGGAAATAATAGTTAGATCCAGCGTCCTTAATACAGATGAAACTTCCTAATCAGAGTTTTCTCGAACATTCCTTTAGAACGTAAATAGCAATTTCTTACTTTTATTCACTACTAATGCTTATTGACAGTCTTAACTCTTCCATTTAAAAAAAAACTTGCAGTTCTACGATTCCCTTTTTGGAATCTTCTGTAAATCTTCCAATTAGCGTTTCCTCCAACATTCCTTTTAAAACGCCTATAGCAAGATTTCCCTTTTATTTATCAATACTTATTCCACTTTGAAACTTAATAGTTCCATGATTCCTTTTTTGGAATATACTATTAATTTTCCTCCTACTGTCACATAAAAAAAAACTCAAGTTCCTCTGAATCTGAATATCTGCTGGCCTGTGTTCTAAATTCCTTCCGAATGCTCTCTTGTTTATTTCTGTTACTCAGATACTGAACGCTTTCCTTGTCAGCTGTCAATCACACATCAAACTTCTCGGCGAGCATGCGCACTCCTTGAAAATGGCAAGCGAGAAACTAAATACTGTATAATGGCTGACACGGTTGTTTCCGTTAGCGACAAGAGAATGTGTTCATAAAACACAAAACTTAATATTTTAAACTACTATAAAAATTTTTAAAGTAATTCAACTATTCAAATCTGGTAAGTACATAAACTTTTTAACTGCTTTACATATCACTTTTGACAAAACAATTTCCATAACGGGTACATCACAAGTGCCGACAATGCATGTTATGAAAACAAAACTAATAAACATACTAACGTAAACAATACGTAAAAATATTCAGAATTTTAAATTATGATTATTTTTACAGTATGATCTACAACTGAGTGCCTAACTCTCTTGTGAATCAGAAGAGCTGGGGGTTACCAAATTTGGTATGCAGCTTTAAATTTAAAATTCATACAGTTGATTCTTACTATATTGTATTCTATCCTGATTGAAGTCCCATAGGCACAATGCTATTCTAAAGGAAATTTTCCAAAGTGAGAGTCAACTGTATTTTAAAATTGCTTAATGTTATGCTCATTTTTGTCAGGATTAATATTTTATGGTTATTTAATTTTTTGCAGGTGATTTTGAATGATATACATCAGGAATTTTTAATTGTTAGCAAAAGAGAAGGTTGTTTTCGTTTTTAGTATTTCAAATGTTTAAAGAATGCAAATAAAAATCGAACTGAGAACATGTCGAAGTGGAGCCCTTTCTGTCACTTATCATATTTTGTGTACAGATTGTGTAATCACAGTAAAGCATTGCAGTTTATTTTACTAGCAGTTAATGAGGGGTCTAAAATTGTCAGAACTTTGTTGGACATATCATTTTGTTATATGGTGTATAATAGCAACCTACAGTATTATTATTTTTACTGTCATTTTAAAATTCTTGATGAGAATTTTTTTCCCCCCTTACGTGTAGAAAGTAGATAATGGGGGGGGGGGGGGGATGAGAACTCTACATTCATTATTCTTGAATGATCAAATTGCACTTTGTTGTTTCTTTTTCTTCATGCCAGTCATGATTCTTGTGCTGTGTACATACGCAGTCAAATATCTTAAAGAGATGTCTGTTTTTTTTGTTTGTTTTTTTTTAACCAGCAGAATGCAAGGTCTGCTGGCCCAGCAGGCTCAAAGCTTATTGTGGACGTGGATGGTTGTCAATATCTTCACTTGGGTAGAGATCATACCCTGCTTATTGTAGGCTTAAAGTGACTTGACCAACTTCTGCATTTCGTCTCTAGAGGAATATTTGGTTTATCTGACCATTACACCACCCATAAAACTGATTCGTGATCAGTTCACATTTAAAAATAAAAATAGGTCATTATTTATGAGTTATTTGGCTATCCACTCTCTCAAAACAGAATTATTCTAAGGAGATTTTGCTATTTTGACACATTTCATTAGGTGACAAAATTTTCATTTGGAGTCTTATAAATGAATTTAAAAAAGTCTCTGTGTTCACTGCTGATTTGTGTTATTTTTAAGCGTTGAGAAAAAAAAAGTTAAACCAGTTTTGATTTCTGCATTCATCTTTTAATACAGTTCATTGGAATAACATCTTTGACATTCGTGTTCTTTCTTAATAAATAATTGATAAAATCAAAGCTTAACTATATTAATATACTGTTGATAGTGAGAATTAAGACAGTAACACTCAGATGGTCATTCCTTGGCTTTTTAATCCAAAAAGATAAACTGTATATTATATTTAATATTGGATCCTGCTAAACAAAAGACAGAAACCTAATATCTAATGCTATATGACCTCACAAGATAATGATCAGAGCTTAAAAAGTGAGATTCATTCTTTTCACTTTAGATTTCATGTATATATAATTTCATTTCCATGATGCTCTGTGCTATAAAGAATTGTTGTGATTGAAAGAAATAACAAAGTGCTCAAATGGGAGCTGTTCAAACAGAGACTGCTCACATAAGGCTGAACAGCATTGCCTCTAATAATGAACTGCTGAAAGCAGTGATATATAAAAGTATGAATAAAGTACATTATGTATTATTGTATGGCAGAGATCAGTGTACTAATTTCTCTCCTTTATTTTTAAATAACCATTTGCTTTTACACTTTATGCTTCATTTGGTTTCTGTTTGTGAATAAATACTATTTTATAAATTATTTTTTAGTTAAAAAAATTCTGAATTTTACTGACTTGCTGCAGCAGCAGCTATACATTTATGAAGTTAGTTTGCAATCTTGTTTAATTGTAATACTGTTAAAATGTGTAATGCTGTTATTCTATAAAATACTTAGGATAGAATGCCAATATACAGTTAATTATTTTACAGAACAATGGGTCATTTCAGTTTTGGTGTTGAATGATTTCATTTTTATATGTATTTACTAATAATGATGCTATGGAATAATTGACTGGGAAATAAGAAACACCTAGTGTTTCAGTTACACTGTAACATCTGAAAGTATGAAATGTAGGTTAAAAATTACCCACACTTATTCCAATGGAAAATTTTTGTGTGACAGTTCCTATCCTATACTAACATTACAGTAACTTGTTACAGTTAATTCTTGCTATAGCAAACCTGTAGGAATTGCTGGGATAGTTTGTTATAGCAAGTGAATTTGTTGTAATGGTGTGTTCTAGAATGAGAGTTAACTATGTATATTTGACCAAATATGGTGGTTGATATTTTGCATTTAAAGAGTACATGCTAAAAATGGAATGGTTTTTGAGAATTTAGCTGTATATGGTATTAAAAATTACACTTATAGCTTTGATTTCAGCAACCTAACTCTTTTTTAATCAACAGTTATAATAGTTAACATTCCCATTAAGACTATCACAACTAGCATAAGAGAACTGTCACTCATGAACTGTTCAGTATATGAACATCATCTATGTTTTTATTACCTTACATCAAAATACGGACATAATTGTAAAAACCAGCAGCTATTGTAATTTTGCTTTGTTGCTCATTATGTCATTAAACTTTCTTTTTAGCTGTAAAACTTGCTGTATTTTTTTTTTTTTATTATTATTATTAAATCCATTAAGCTGTGGCAGTTGACATTCTGGTTGTCTCCCTGATATTGCTATTTGCAAAAGCCAAAGTTTAATTATGAAATATATTATACATTTTAGCAGTAACATAGTGGTGTGTGTGTGCGACTGAGAGAGCAAAAAAATTCTTGATCCTTTTAAAAATAATGCCAAAAATTAAAGAAAACCAGTTGAAAATGTTTTCATGCAGTAAAAGCTGAAATATCTCTGGATTAAAATTTTTGACGGAATTGATTTTAAGAAATTGCCTCATACAGTTGCACACTGGCCTATATCTTTATCCATGTGCCAAAAGTGCTGGAATTTGTTACCTCCAAATGCTACTTTATTCTTTGAATGAAGTAATCTCTGTTTTTATATTTGAACTCTTGTAATTAAATAATAAAGTATTTATTCCAGTATCTCTGAGAGCAAAAAAATTCTTGATCCTTTTAAAATAATGCCAAAAATTAAAGAAGAAAACAAGTTGAAAATGTTTTCGTGCAGTAAAAGCTGAAATATCTCTGGATTAAAATTTTTGACGGAATTGATTTTAAGAAATTGTCTCATACATTTGCACACTGGCCTATATCTTTTAGACAAAAAAAATAAAATAAAATTGCATGTATGTAGAAAGTTTTTTTTTTTTTTATTATTTAATAAGGTCAAAGCACCTTATGGTAACTTGTTTTGGTAAAAAAATATTTATAGCTCTGTTTTACTTAAAACTTAGTATCTCTTAGCCTGGCTCCCACTGATGAGACCTCAATAAAGGTCGAAACCGGTCTGGGTAGTGGCCCTTGTCTTTAATACATAGCATCATATATCTCCTCCAGGAGATATGCTTTGTATTAAGGATAAATATTAAGAATAGTGATCAGAGCTTATTCTACTTTTACCATGAGTTGCCTTGACTTGCAGGTGCAAACTTGACTTATTTGCTTGGTATCTTTAAAGTATATATATATAAAATAATTATACTACTTTACTAAGAAAATACTGTTAAACACTGCACTTGTTATGCTATAAAATTGTAAGTGAATTATAATTTCTTTAGACTGCTCACTGTGTTCTTAATACATTTATTGAAGATATTTGATATATATTTGTTAATCGCTTATTTCCATTTTTATTTAATTATGGATTGGCATTAACTTTTTTGTTGACAAGTAGTTTGTGTATTAACCAGTGGTGTGTGTGTAATATTCCTAATTTTTCAGTAGTCTTAGAAACAAAGTATTTGACCATCAGGCTTTGATCTCAGCCAGTTTTTTTTTTTCTCAAGTACAATTTGAAAATTTAAAACATTTCGGGGATTTTATTAAAATGATGGAATCTAAGGCTTCTTGTAACTAGAGCATTGAAACTACCAGAAATAAAAATTATACATAGAACAAGGTTAAAAAATTGCATAGCATAAAAGTAAAAGCTGCTTTAAAGACATGGCATGTCCTAATTTCAGGAATATTATGTCAATTTTCCATTCACTCCCATGTATATAGCTAAGTCATTGAAGGTATGCATATTAATAAAAAAAAAAAAAATGTTTTAGATACAGGCAAAGAAGAAAGAACACATTTTCAAGTACAGGTAACCCTTGTATAATGCAGATGTTAGGTTCCATAGAAATGCCACATTATATAAATCTTGTTATGTGAGACTCAGATCACATAGAAAAGGTAGAGTTATGTTCCGAAATCATTTTTTAAAATGATGTAAATAACAATGACATATCCAACAAAAAAATGTTTTTATTTAATTCAGGTAATTCATGTAAGTTAAGAAAACATATATAACCTATGAATTATAAATTGTACATAAACTTCATTGCACATAATGCATAAATATTTTAGACAAAATAAAATAAACTGCATATTTTAATCGCCATCACTGTCTTCAAAAATAACATTTTGTAGATGTTCTTTATTTACGAGGGGCCGGACATCATCATCATCACTTGAAATCTCTTGGATATCATTTGCATACTTTGGCTGGTCAAGAAGTCAGTAAGACTGCTTACCCACTATGCTGCAATTTTTTTTATTAAGTTCATAATATGGAGCTAAATTATCTCATGAATTTTCTGGAGTGCTCCATTGAGAGATCATTACCATAAAATAACTTCCTAACTTTCTTGCCAAGTCCAATCCTTCTGCTAATTTCTTCAATGGATTCGTCACAATGAGAATCTTCGGCAGAACTTTCTCCACTATTTGGTTTGACGTCATCTATTAATTGTACCTCCTCATATAAATTTGTTTCTTCATTAATTAATTCTTCATTTTCAACCATATCAGAAAAGCCCTCTCCACCAAAAATGTGTGTGACGTTTATTATACAACTTAGCTCTTCATCCACTAGAGGTACGAAATTTTGTTTAAGAACGGCTTCAGGTCATATTTTTTTCCAGCAAGCATTCGGTGTAGAAGGCTGTAATTTCTTAATGGATAGAGAAATAATTTTCACACAATTGAATATTGAAAACTCTTTCCATGCTTGAGGCGGTGTCATGTTTGGATTAGATTCCCTTTTTTCCAAAATTAATTGGAATGTTTGATGAATATAATATGATTTAAATGTTGATACTATTCCTTGGTTGAGTAAGTGAAATAGTATTAGGTGGCAAAAAAAGTTATTTTAATATCTGGTTTCTTAAATTTGTTGGGTGGCCTGGTGCGTTATCTAAAATTAGTAGAATTTTGAAGTCAACATTCTTTTTTTTTTTTTTGTGTAACTTTCTACATTGGGTACAAAACACTTGAAAAATCAATTTTCAAACATGCTAGCTATATAAGCCATGCCTTTTTGTCGGCCTGCCAATAAACAAGTAGGGTGGACTTGTTGAGCTATTTCATGGGAGAAATGAATTTTCTTTTCAATGTTTTTTCCCTTTCATTGCAGTTTTAGTGGTTATTACTAGAAAAATAAATTTTTTACATAAAAAACATTACATATTAATTATATATATAACTCACCAGAAAATAAACTGCTCAGCTTGAGATTACCACTTATGATTTTTAATGCGCTTTCATGGCAGATAATGAAGACAATTCAACAATAAACACCTTATATGGTAAACAATTGACGTACATGTGTGCTGAAGGGTATTTCCCCTAACATATAAATTCACTATTTCTAACTACACGCGTGATACGGGCAGATGCAAATTTAACGAAGATAAAATTAGATTTTTAAGTCGCGCAGTGAAAAATATATGAAAAGATAAAGGGTTATTACAACTTGTAGACTGTGTTATATCGAAACCACATTGTATAAGTACCATGTCATACGAGGGTTACTTGTATAACAGTTATGTCCATTTTTATGATTCACCTGAATAATATATTGAGAATGTATAGATAAGGAAATGCTAATCTTCCCAGTACAAATTTGTCACATCAGCAAATGGATTTAGTCTGACAGACTTAAAAATGATTGTAACCTAAAGAAAGCATATATTTCAACATATAACTGGGATACTAATCAGAGCTGCAGTAATCTCCTACTGCATAAACGTTAATATTCGGAGCTCGTAATCTTAGATCAACTCAGCCACTGAAGATTTATGCTTTTAATGTTTATTTTTAATATTTTGAATGAATCACGTGGAATATTGATTTTCTCATGGAATCTGGGTTGGCATTATAAGAAAAAAGCCAAATTGCTCCTTTGTCCCTAACAGTTTGTTTGATGCACACCTCTTAGTAATAACATGATTGCCAGCTGTCTGTATCCAAAAATCTGTTGAAAAATTGCCATTATAATGATATTAAATAGACACCAGAGTTAATATTCTGGTAATACAGACTTTTTTCTATCTACAAAACTTAATTACATAATAAGCAGACCGTGATCAGACTTAATTTACAAGCCAGTGATCTATCATAGTTTCCCTTCTGCCAATATGCAATCATTTTGGCCCATTTGTTTTACTATAATTTTGGGATGATGATAACTGTATGATATGTTTTTGCATATTTAAAATAATTTATTCTCCCTTTTTGAATTTGGCAGGAGATTGAGAAATTTCTCATTCACAGATTCTACATTATGGAAATTTATTTCTGTATTGCCAAATTTCTTAGATGATTCTTTCAGTCATATCTACTCATTTTTTCTCTCATCATTTGATGAGGTTCAGATGCAAACATGTCTTCCAGCAAAGTAATGTCATTTTGTTCATGGATTATTGTACAGTCCATTAAAAAAAATCTCTTATTCTGAGTTCACAAATATATATATATATATATATTGAAGTGTATAAATGATGATAATTTCCAAATTCACTAGTGCTACAATAAGAAGTGATGGGAATGCAGTTAAATGAATAAGAGATGTGGATTTATAGTGGGGCCTTATTACTTACTGATGTTCCATTCGTGGTGTTGTTATTGTGCTTCGTGTTGATGACCTGTATTCCTTTATTATCTGTTATATTATATAAACTTAGTGAAATGCATGTTCACTTCCACTGGCATTCAGAAGCTTTCTGTTCATATTTGTGTAATTTGTGATACAAAGGTATGTAATCATGCATTTGAAACATTCGCCTAATCACTCTGAAATTTCTTAGCATGTGGCAAATGTTCATCTCAATAATTATGGAATAAAATGAATGAATAATTAGAAAGTATGTATGAATGATCCTCACCCTGACGAACAGAAAACATTTTTTTATTTATTTTAGAGAATGAGTATTTAAATATAAATACAATATATAAATTACCATTTATCCAACCTTCAATTAATTGACCCTTGCACTTCAATTGACTTCTCTGCACAGCACCATGTTGTAATAGTACTTCAAATATCCAATCCTTCAGTTATCTGAACTTATCATTCTGATAACTGATGGGTCTGATAAATGCTAGATTACCATATCTTTACTACTTTACAAGGAACAAACATACACCAGTCACTGTAGGAACAGGAATAATAATATACTGTAGAAGAAATAATGTGCTAATATTTTTAGTTGAAAAGTAGCCCTATTAAAAAAAAAAAAAAAGTTTAACTAGTATGGTCTCCCATAAAGATATTACCACATTTTGATGTGTTCTTATGAAGATAAATTATTTCATATTATGCATTGATTTATTGCACTTAAATTTATAAGACTGCAATAGTGTATCATCAGAATAGCCATCATCAGCATCCATGCATGATTTGGAATGTGTCACAAGTAAATGCTGGCTCCCTGAAGGTTTCTCTCTTAATATACTACATGCACTAGCTGTCATACTTATTCTTGAATTCATTCACACTGCTTATACAACATCCATTCCAATCTCATTCTTTTAGGCTTACCCGGTGATCCGAATGCATTTTTGAAAATTATGGAGACAACTACCGTGTTTGAATAAAAACTTTAGTTTAATATAACTAAAATCTACATTCGACGTTTCGACCTTTATGTCAAGGTCATCTTCTGGAGTGTACAAATATACACAGGAAACAAGCTATACTACAATCAAACTGGTTCGTTAAAGACACTGACCAACCACTACCACAATTGTTGGCCTGACCTCTGGTGAAAAATAAAATAAAAATAATACATCAATGCTAGAGTCCTATTATTAGTGTTGTCTAATATATATATATATTAACATCATTCCAGCCAGTTGGTATGGAATGGTTTCTAATACTAGTTACGGATTGGCTAGAGTCCTGACTTATGCTGGATCTTTCATATTAGGTAGGCTGAATGTGTGCCATCCAGATCCTTGGAATTTTCATGCCATCTTTGTTATTAATATTTGGGTGGTTTATCAGGATTCCTTAAATTTCCTTTCGTACCATGTTTTTGTGCGGTGTAAGGAGCAGGTGCTTTTCCAGTTGATTTGTTGTAAGGTGCTGAGAGGCTAGCTTCACCATAATGGTTATATTTAATGTGTTCTTTCTTGTCTATTCCTTCCACGATTGGCAGTCCCAATTACCACCTAGCCAAAAAATTAGCGGCAACACTCAAGGAGTTGGTAGGTCATTCCCCCTCCTACATAAAAAACACACAACACTTTATAAACAAAATCAAAAACATAACACTCGACAAAGACGACTTATTAGTCAGTTTTGAAGTCTCTGCCCTTTTCACTAATGTCCCCATCAATGACACAATTCTCCTACTACAGAACAAATTTCCGCCCGACATTATGGCCCTCTTTGCCCACGTACTAAAGTCATATTACTTCGTATGGCAAAACAAATTCTACCTACAAAAAGAAGGTACAGCCATGGGCTCACCACTATCCCCCCAATCGCTAACTTCTACATGGAAACCTTTGAGCAAAAGGGCTCTTGATTCTGCCACGCTACGACCGACAGTCTGGGTCAGATACGTTGACGACATGTTCGCGATCTGGTCGCACGGGCAACAAACACTAAACACATTCCTCAGCCACCTGAACAAACAACACGAACGCATACAATTTACCATCGAAATCAAAAACCAAAATTCGCTCCCGTTCCTAGACACTAGTTACACGTCTTCCTTCAGGCAGTCTATCCGTCACGGTCTACCGAAAACCGACACACACTGGCCAATACATACATGTAAATTCATACCACCACCCATCACAAAAATGTGGAGTCATTAACACCCTTAAAAACAGAGCCACAACTATTTGCTCTAACCAGCAAGCCTTGAAACAAGAACTAAAAATCATTAGTGACACATTCATAAATAATGGCTATAACAAAAATACTGTTAATAAAATACTCTATAACACTACAACAAAAACGAATCTAGATTACAGTAAAACCATAGCCATCCCATACATTAAAGGGTTAGCAAATTCATACCACCACCACCCATCACAAAAATATGGAGTCATTAACACCCTTAAAAACAGAGCCACAACTATTTGCTCTAACCAGCAAGCCCTGAAACAAGAACTAAAAATCATTAGTGACACATTCATAAATAATGGCCATAACAAAAATACTGTTAATAAAATACTCTATAACACTACAACAAAAACGAATCTAGATTACAGTAAAACCATAGCCATCCCATACATTAAAGGGTTATCAGAAAAAATCAACAGAATCCTACAACATTATAACCTCAATGCCACCTTTAAACCACCCACTAAACTTAAAACCATATTCGGCTCCTCTAAGGATCCTCTCCTCCCATTAGCACATCCTGGAGCCTATTGCATCCGCTGCACCTGTAACTTACCGTACATTGGTGAAACAGGACGGACAATCCCTATACGCAAGAAAGAACACATTAAATATAACTATTATGGTGAAGCTGGCCTCTCAGACCACGCACTGAACACCTTACACCAAATCAACTGGAAAAGCACCTGCTCTTTGCACCGCACAAAAACCTGGTACGAAAGGAAATTTAAGGAATCCTGCGAAATCCTGATAAACCACTCAAATATTAATAACAAAGATGGCATGAAAATTCCAAGGATCTGGATGGCACACATTCAGCCTACCTAATATGAAAGATCCAGCATAAGTCAGGACTCTAGCCAATCCATAACTAGTATTAGAAACCATTCCATGCCAACTGGCTGGAATGATGTTAATATATATATATATATATATATTAGACAACACTAATAATAGGACTCTAGCGTTGATGTATAATTTTTTTATTTTATTTTATTTATTTTTTTTTTTTCACCAGAGGTCAGGTCAACAATTGTGGTAGCGGTTGGTCAGTGTCTTTAACGAACCAGTTTGATTGTAGCATAGGTTGTTTCCTGTGTATATTTGTACGCTCCAGAAGATGACCTTGACATAAAGGTCGAAACGTCGAATGTAGATTTTAGTTATATTAAACTAAAGTTTTTATTCAAACACGGTAGTTGTCTCTATAATTTTCAAAAATGCATTCTAATCACACACCACTCTATGAGAGGAAAAATCCAGCTCTCACCCTCTTCTTAGTGACATTGATTCTCAGCTTCCAAGGATGCTCTTTTGTCCTTTTCCCACCCTCATAAAATAAAATAAATTCCATCAGTTGAAATCCTGTATGATCCGTGCAGAAATTTGTAATTCCTCAATCATATCACCCATCTTTCTCCTGTTTGCTAGTCTGCAGTTTACAAATTCTCCATCTTTTTTCATAATTAGTATTCTACAATCCTAATATCAATTTAATACTCTCCTTTGTACTCTCTCTCCCCTGTATCAGAATCACAATGGAAACCAGGAACTGCACATAATACAACATTGGATATCTAATCACACCAAAGTGCATGACTTTGCATTCACTGACATACATTTTCACAATTCCAGCAATCATATAATTTTATATGATTGTATCAAGTTAAAATAACTTGATGCAATCTTTGGTTGAGTAATAAAACTATTTTTTTTTTTAAGATAAAAAATTAAATTACATAATGTAGTGATGATGAGATAGAAAAATTCTGAGGTAATTTACTGAAACAAGTTAATGAATATTTTTTGAGTATTTGAAAATGAAATTGTAACATCCAACTTTGCATTGTTGAAAGATGTCTCGAGTGATTTTAAATTAGAGTTCAACACTTGGTCACATTAAAATAATTGTTGATAAAAAAGTCTTTACATAAATTTGTGACTAACATTTGTGAAAAAAAAATTTGTTCGTTAATTCAATGAAACTTTTTAAGAATTAAAAATTTATTTAAAATACACTTTGCAGTATTGTAAACTTCAAAATGCATCTACTAAATAACAAAATAGGCAGTTGAACACCTACCTCATTTTCCTGTTATGGTGGTAATTGTACTAATTCAAAATGCAGTTAGTAACTGCCATTATTAGTTGATCCACTCATTGACTTCTCGCATGAATTTCAATGATGAATGTTTGGATCCTAAGCATGCCGTCCACATGTGGGTAAGGATCATAAATTTATAGTTGGATGAACTTCAGAAATAGAAATTTACTAAAATAAGGAATTATATTCCATACATAGTAATATCAGTTCATTCAGCTTTGACTCATCATTAGCTGCAATTATACTACATGAAGCTGTAAAAATGCACCACAGAGGTGTTAGTTATTGAGACCACTTATCATTAACAAATACAGTATACTGAAAATATCAAACTTTGTCATTTGTAAGTATATTTATGATTGCTATTTTGCTCAGTTGTTTACATTTCTATCAAAATAAATGCAGTTGTGATTTTTTTCCCTTGAGATTTTATTCTTGAGTGAAATTTTGAAATGTAACTGCTTACTAATCTCAAATATAATTTTATAATGAATACAAAGTGTTATTTCATTTACTTTCACAACAGAAAACATTAAAATTGGCATTCCAATTTACGAATATGTTCTCATAGTGATAAATTCACAAAGGTGGTTTGCTTTAGAAAAATGTGCTGCTGTTTTTAACTTTGCTTCTTGCATTCTTATAACACTTTGCACACATTTTCAGGAAAAATAAAAACTTTCTGCTGTTAGCATGTCATGAGAGGATAGTGTGAAATCAGGATAAGGTATTGGAACTGTTTTTCTGCTGAATGGCATCACTTATCAACGTAAAAAGTGATTTTACATTAAAGATCATTAGTAAATGTTTTCGTTGCATTAAAACATTTGTTACAGAAAACAAACATGCACAGAAGTAGAGCATACACCATTAAGAAGAGCTATTCTCCATGTTTTGTTTATTGTGATTGTGAGCACTGTTGGTCACCTGGCTTGGACAGCCAGATTTGTAGTAGTAAATTTTCCATATAATTTGCACAAGCTTTACTCCTTAAATTGCTTATACTGAGAATAAATAGATGGTCTACAGAGGGGGGGGGGTCTGGAAAGTTCTGATAAACACCTAGAACCAAAATGATATTAAAGCAGCTGATATAACCACAAGAAACAACATAAGTTACCTTCATAACTCTGCTACTAGTATGTTCTTTCTGGTGGTTATATCAGTTGCTTTAATAATATCATTTTTGTTCTAGGTGTTTATCAGAACTTTCCAGATAGATTCTCCCTCACCCCCCCCCCCTCTCATAGATTCCAAATGTTCTTCAAAAAAGACTGTCTGGATTCATTAAATCAAAAACGTGTTTCTGTTGCTGAGTCATGTCAACCAATTATTAGAAGAAACAAATATATCTATGTACAAAAGTCTGCATTCGTAACAGCACTATCAATGGATAAGTAAGGATACAAATTTTGGAATTCTTTACTGAAACCATTTGTTTATATAGGCAACAATCGAATTTAAGTTTTGGATTAAAAAAAATTAAAAATAGCTTCTTTGTGGTTGTGTATTATTCTCTCTTTAAAGAAATTTTTGATGTAATTTATATGCACGTTTTTAGGTTAGTATTCAATGATTAATTTATTACTGAGTCAGCCTGGTGGACTGAATAGATAGCATCTGTGCTTTCTCATGTTAATACCATGGATTTGAATTTCCCTTTAATCCTTAGTATGTTGATGGTAGTAATGTGATTTTTTTTTTTTTTTTTTTTTTTGAGTGGGATCCCCATGCTATTTTATCATTTTTTTGACTACTAGTGAATAACAGTTGCAAAATGCTAAACATACACTGAGTTGAAAATATGATAAAACCCATGATACACAGAATAGAAAACCATGAAATGATATGCTATAATTAATTTATTAAAAATATATTTAAAACTTGTTTTGGCATATAAGTATTGCCCTCTATGCCTCAAAAAAAATTGTGTTCTTTTTTGCTTGAGGCATTACTTTAATTTCAAACTTTATACAAATCACAAATCTGTCTAACCTCTGAATATTGCTCTCACAGCTGGGATGATTTCCCTAAAGATACTGGACTCTACAGTTTTAAAAAGGCAGTCATGCTGATTAATCAATGCTGATAAATCCCACTAAAAGAATTTGCTCACTTTCACAAAGACACCTAGCTTCTGCTGTCTTCATTTTCTGCAAATACAGCCACTGTTCATTAGAATTAGCATCAATAATATTCCCACTCTGTGAGATCCATTCAAACATGTACAGCAACTAATCACTTCTCTCTCACAGTGCATCTCCAAACTTACAGAACAAATTTCTCCTCTTTGTTCATCCCTTATCTGGAACACTCTCACTGTATGTTTTCCAAGGTATACAATCCATAGCTCTTCAAGGTAAATGCAAACAATGAACTTGTTTGGATTTATTCTTGTCCATCCACCGTACTAGTGTACTATAGGTTCTCCATTTTATATATATATAAATAAAAATAAATAACTTTACTGGCCTCGGCTTGTTTTGAATAACAATAATTTCAATAGAGATGTGAAGTGCCCATCGAAATTCAAATAATATGGAATACTGTTAATTGATTTCATCTGTATGAGTGGTTAAATATTATTCTGAATATAATGACATTTCTCGCATTCAGGAAATTTTTGTTTGACTAATGAAGAATTAAAGATTTCAAAGCATGGTTGTTGATGTGATTCATGTCCCCTTCTGTTGCTATTTTCCAGATATTTTTCATATGTTCAAAGTAACTAAAGTTCTGGAATAAGATCTGATTCAAAACTGACATTTAAAGAAGTTAGAGGCATTATGAGTTTCTTAACTGGAGAGAGAAAGATGTGAACTTTAGTGATCTCTGCTTTTTGTGCAGAATTTTCTCACAGCATAGAGAATGGAAATATGAATCATGTTCTCAGGCTCAGATGTAACTTATGTACTAGAGCATAGGAAAGTTGAGGTTATTCTAGAGATCACTTATGTCTTCAAAATTTGTAACCTTAGAGGAGTATACTTTAACTGCGTGATGAAGCAATGCCAAATTTCTAGGACTTTGGGGAAAAGTTCTTATAAATGCATCTACTAAGTATTGGCCTTTGGCAATTGAAGGGGGAAAAATTAGTGAACTATAGGATTCCATTCACACATTAGCTGTAATTAATAATTTTTTTTTCCCTTCTCTCTCTCTAGGATCAGGTAGGAGAGAACAGCCAGAATAGATACCTATACCAGCATAAAAAATGAGGAGGAATGTAGAAAACATTAAAGATACCAAGAAATTATATATTTGGTTTTGATCCTTTTCCCAAGGAACTTGGGACTTGATTATGGGATACATACTAAGGCAAGTGATATGAAATCATTAGCCTCTATATACAAGTAGCTCAGACATATTTATCACTTGCAAAACACTGTTTTGCTTCCTTGGGAAAAGAATTAAAACCAAGTATATATGAGGAGGAATGGCAGCAAAAAAAAAATAAAAAATCATACAGAACTTCTCCAAAGTGTGTGTTGGGGTGGGGAAGCCCTGTGGTATTACCTTCTGTTCATATAACAAATATGTCTATGTGCTCTAACTCCAGTGGCTGTCAGACAGTGCCTAGAAGAAACGGAATTTAGTGTTGGAAGAGGATGCTAGTAAAGAGTGAAGCCACAGCAGAGCCTGGTCATCACCACTGTGAATGCAAATCACAGTGATCAACTCAGATGTTTTTAATAGTCACTGGGGTTACAATACATAGAAATATTATACAAACCGAAGTTTTGTATGAATATTTCGGGGGGGATTTTTTGTACCATTCCTTATTTTTTATGCTGGTGTGTCATAGCAGTGCAAAATTCAGTGTTCCACAAGTGGCTTAAAACCAAAAATTTCAGTTCTGTACTCGACCCACAAAGCAGCTCCTAACAACTATAAAATAAAATCAGATTTTGAAAGAGTCAAATGAAGAAAATTTCTGTTTTGAGTAACAGGCAGTTGATCATTTTGGTTCTGATCAAGGGCACTAAGCATGGTTTCTTTCCTTCAAGATTACATCCCTAATTCCAATACACTATCTGATCAAAAATATCTAGGTGCTTGCTTATCCCAACACTAATATGAAAGGGATTAATATAGAGTTGGTCCACTCTTCAATCTGAGAAAGCTTTCCTCTAGATTTTGGTACATGTCAGCAGTAGTTCACTTCCATTCTTCTGTAAGAGCAGTAGTGAGGTCAGCAATTTGACCTGGCTCATAATCAGCATTCCAATTCAGCTTACAAGTGTTCAGTGAGATCAGGGCTCTGTGCTGGCCAGTCAAGTTCTTTCAACATCTGTCCCATCATTCATGCACAAAACCTTGCGGTTGGGAACATTGATATAGGTAAGGGCCTTTACTGAACTGTTACCATAAAGTTAGAAGCACAGAACTGTTTAGAACAGTGGTTCGCAACCTTGTTCCACTTGTGTACCCCTTTTAAACCAATTTCTATAAATTGTACCCCTCATTTTTAAAATAGTGGTGATTCAAACTTAACATTTATTGTTCCATAACTAACGTTTTGCATTTTGTTTTTCCGCCATTACTGATTATTTTTCATGCCCCTGACCAGCCCAGCACATACCACTGGTTGGTCACCGATGGTTTAGAATGCCATAGCCTGCAGAAGATTACCATCACTGGAACTATAGCTCAGCCCAAACTATATATTATGCCAACATTCGTTAAGTACAATTCATTACTCGAGTGCATTTCGACTGCTCCGGAATCCAATGGCCGTGAGCATTACAGGACTGCCCAATGCTTGACATTGCCCTTGCTGGTGTTAGGCTTGTGTGTGGCTTTGTAGCCATGGAAACCAATGTTCTTTAGCTCCCAATGAACAGTTGCAGTGCTGGTGCTTGCAGAGGCATTTTGGAACTCATGAATGTTTCAACTAAGAACATGATTTTATTGCTTCACATGCTTCATCATTTGCAGGCCTGCTCTGTGATTTATGTAGCTTACCAGGTTGGGATTGTGCAATTGTTGATCCTAGACATTTCCACTATATATAATATCACCATCAATTGGGGCAGTAAGGCAAAAATTTCCTAAACTGGTGTTGCAAAGATGGCATCCTATGATAGTTCAACTTTGAAAGTTACTTGGCTGGCTCTTCAATACAGCCCATTTTACTGTTTGTCCATGAAGGTCGCAAGACTGCTTCCTTTTATATCTGTATGAGCCATGGTTATAATGAACATAGCCATCACAACCATGTCTGTTACTATATAAAGGGGCATCTGGTATTTTTGATCAGATAGTATAGTAACCATCATAATATCACCCAAAGATAAGGCTCTTCCAATTGCCTATGTAGATGATTATGGCAAATTATTTGCCACTATACCAAAAACTATCATCCATGCTCCTCAGATCTTTTGTTGAAAAAAAAAAGCAATGGGATTGAATATATACCAAAACGTACCATCCATGCTCCTCAGACCTTTTGTTAAAAAAAAAAGCAATGGGACTGAATATAGGTCTAGTCCTCGGTTTTCTTGGTTGCTCCAGAATTCATTCAGCATCTACCTTAAAGCACAGAAGCAAGTCTACGTTCAACTTAATCCAGGTAAAAAAAAAGATATAAAAGGGGTTATCAAACTATCATCACAGTGCTCTTCCTTGAGTCTCAGAAATAATTTATATATGGGGAAACTCCATCATGGAGTGCATAAACTTTAGGCAGCCCTAAATATGCCAAGCACTATCCAACATTTGTGCAATACTATCATACTTTGCTTTGAACTGAAGTCTGACCATCATCACCCAAACAAAAAATATAGTTCTCACATTCTTGCTTGTTAACCACACTTGCTCACTTTTCAAGGATGGGTCCTGGGTCTCCCACCACCAGACCTGTTTTGAAAGTTTTCCTCTCTTAATCTTTTAAAAACCTTTCTGTAATCTTATGTTTCAATCATGCTTTTTCTGAATGCAAGCAATTTCTGTAACCCAAAAATCTTCAACCTGTTCTCATAAACCGCATTCCATCGACCAGCCAACATATTGGTCATCTGAATCCTCATCACCAAGAAACCCAGATCAGATTGGTTCACAGTAATCAAGATGGGGTCTTACCAAAGCCCTATAAGGAGATATCTGTTATTCAGGTGTTCTTCAGTAGCGAACTAATGAAATGAGCTGCTTTAAAAAGATCACACTTCACTTTCCCTTTCCTTAAAGACTAAATTTATCTTCTTGAACTGATTTACATCTCTGATCTTTCCTGGCCCATATATCATATCCATAGTTTCAACTTCCAAAAAAATCTAGATCCTTTTCCACTCAAGACACTATACTGTACGCTCACAGATGCAAGACCCTTCGACGCATCTCCTATATGTTCTTTTTTTCGGATTTCAAGGCTTCTCGACATCTGTCCTATATAATTTAGACCACAAGCACATGGGGTGTTGTACACTCCAGCGTGTTTGAAAAAAGGGTTAATGTCTTGGCGATCTTAAAACGTGATGGACAGTCTTGACCAGTTTGAATGCAACTCTGATGTTGAAAGGGTTAAAAAGTTTTGCAATCTTCTCGGACACCATACCTGCATAACGAATAACTAAGCATGAACTGTATTGAGTGATGGTAGGTTGTTGTGGGGGTTTCTACGAAGAATGTAAGATGATTTACAACAGTTTCAACAAAGCTTTTCTAATTAGTAAAAAAAACTCAAATCAAAAAATTCAACACACTATATATATGCAGTGTCGTAGCTAGAGCTTTTGCCGCCCGGGGTGGTCCCTAAGTTTGCCGCTCTTCTCGATACATATCAAAAATACACAAAAAGTCAAAACGACACATAGGGAAATAAATTAAAACACTATTATTTTTATGGCTATTTTGTCTGCTTTTGTTCAGGCAAAATAGCCGTAAAAATAAGTTTTTTTAAGAGGAGTAACATGGGAGTTTTATCAGAAATAATACCTATATTAAAATACTATGGTTATTTTTATAGTAAAACTGTAATTCCAACATTCTAAAATATTATTTTTCTTGCTTTTCCGTAGCAAAATCATCAATGACATTGTCAAATTTGCTGTTCTATAGACAGTATGGCAAAATTTTAAATGCAAAGTGCCACCTGAGGCGGACCGTCCCTTTTTCCCCCCATCTAGGTAGCCTCTGACTATATGAAAAGTATTACAACTTTGGACCAAGCCTCCCCGATGAAAACGTAACTTTTAACCTTTTGGATCATATATTAACACAACCAGAAACTGGAATATTTAAGAAAGGATTCAATTTCACTGTCCCCCCAGATCATGTTTCTAAGGTCGACATCATCAGTAACATAGAGAAAGCACTCTCATCCTTTTCAGAAACAATGGCAAATGATGAGATTAAAAAGTGCTATTATCCTTTCAACTTCAAAGCCACCTAACCTAAACATGACACCCCAAGAAAAAAGAGCTCTCTCAAACTTGAAAAAGGATAAACAACTATCTTAAATGCAGACAAAGATAATGCCACAGTCATTTTAAACAATAAGGACTACATAGCCAAGATTACAGAATTACTATCAGACCCTTCAACATATTGCATGTTAGAGTCGGGCCAACATGGAAAAACTACAAGGACACTAACAACTTATTACGGAACATGACTAGTTGGTCGAGATTTGCAATGGAATCTGAAGTCACTACACCCATTGACACCATGATTGTATGGAGCCCTGAAAGTCCACAAAAGTGGAATTCCACTACACCCGATCGTCGACGGAAGAAATGTTCCCACATATTTGTCCAAATACCCCTTCTAAAAGGACATATCAGAAAATTGGACACTTACATTAAGAATTCAAAGCACTTTATTGCAAAACATCTCAATCTTTATTTACCAACATCCCAGTAGAAGTTATCAGTATTCTATACAATCTCTTCTCTGAAAATACGGCTCACCTTTTTCGTCACTGCCTTAAATCTAATTATTTCAAATGGAATGAAACAATATATATGAGCAACTAAATGGCTTAACTATGGGCAGTCCCCTTTCGCCACCCTGTGCAAATTTGTTCATGGAAAAGCTAGAAACAGACATTCTCTCAAAATTAGACCCAAAACCTGTAGTATTGTGGAGGTATGTAGATGATGTCTTCATAATTTGGAGGGACACAAAAACAGCTCTTTTGGACTTTTTAACCAAAATTAATTCTTGTCATCAAAAAATACAATTCACTTTGAAATTAAAAAAGATAATCAACTACCATATTTGGATACCCTAATCAAGAAACTAGCAGATGGATATATCAAACTAACAGTCTACCGCAAACCAACACACACTGGACACTATCTTCATTTCAAGTCAATCCACCATATTTCCCAGAAGCTCAGCATAATACATATACTCTAAAATAGAGCTACGACCATCATCTCAGAAGAAAAAGAACTCTATGATGAAATTACTTATATATATATCAGAGACATTAATAAAAAATGGCTATCCAAAGAATCTAATCAAGATTCTTCATAGAAATCCCCCACAACAATTACTTACCATCACTCAATACAGTTCATCCTTAGTTATTCCTTATGCAGGTACAGTATCCGAGAAAATCGCAAAACTTTTTAAACCTTTCAACATCAGAGTTGCATTCAAACCAGTCTAGACTGTCCGTCACATTTTAAGATTGCCAAGACATTAATCCTTTTTTCAAACATGCTGGAGTGTACAACATCCCATGTGCTTGTGGTCTAAACTATATAGGATAGGACAGATGTATGTTGAGAAGCCTCAAAATCTGAAAAAAAAAAAGAACATATAGATATTAATAACAGAGCAGACAACTCAGGTCTAGCCCATCATTTTGCAATTACTAACCATACCATTGATTGGGATAGCAGCTCCATGCCTTACCTAGATGATTTCTGTTGTAGAAATTTCAAAGAATCCATTATATCCTCCATTATGGAGAAAATCTTAACAAAAACCAGAGAATGATAATAGCTGATATATGGAAAACTTTAATAGCACCACTCAGCCTGCCAGAATTTAATTTTGCTCAAAACTACAGAACGTGCTCTCATAACAGTGACTAACACAACACACTCCACGTGTGTAATGTTACGTGTTCTGTTTTAATGTTTCATTTATATGGTGTTACTCCATTTTCTCTGTACTAGCCACTTTGAGTTTTTTCTCTTACTGTTATAAGTCCTGAAGAAGCCGGACAGCTCTGTCGGTGAAAGTGAAACTTGTTGGTATTAGATGTTTATAAATCATGGTCAATTAAAGATCAATGTATATTTAAATTTAATTATATGTCCAAACTTTTATCAACATTGTGTGTGTGTAAACATGCGTGTATATATATATATATACATATACACACACAGCTTTGCATTAAGAATGCAAAGTTTCCTTGTATCGGCCCATCTCTCTCTCTGTGCAGTCACGGCCAGGATGCCTAGGAACAAATTCCACAAGGTGTTGTACATCCTCCATGCATAACTCGACCCATGTCTTCTGCAGTAACTTCATCAGTTCACTCATTCCTTGGCAGATCTAGCATATCCACACGTTTGATTGGGTTACAGTCAGAAAGGCAATGTGGAGAATTCATTGTTGTGTTCTTCCAACCACTTAGTTGTACAAGCTTCATGATAAGGTGTGTTGTCCTGTTGAAAGATGGCGGCACTGTGGTCGGGGTAGACCACCTGTAGATATAGATGCAGATGGTTGTCTTAAAGGTCCCTATAGCGTTTACCATTGTTTGTGGGGTGATAACCATCGAACATAGGGCTTGCCAGGAAAAAGCTGCCCAGACCATACTACCTCTTCCACTGTCCTATTGAACCCCCAACTGTACAACCAGGGACATAGGGCTTTATGCCAAATGCAAATCCAACCATCAGCATGATGTAGCAGGAAATGGAACTCATCACTCCAGACGACCTGCTTCCATCTGTTGAGGGTCCATTGCCAACATTCCTTGGCCCATGAAAGCCAATGCGATACCTGGCTGCCATCACTGACTTAACTTTACATACCCAGGCAAAGCAAGGTATGGCACATGGTGCATGTGGAAATGGGTCGACCTGTCCCACTGATGTACTGGTGGGTGAGGTGTTGTATGTTGTTGCTGATATACCACTTGTGACACCTGATGCTCACCCACGTGTGGTTGACCAGTGTTAGTCCTGTTGCCGAATGTCTGTTCATGGTAAATCCAGTCCTGGTACACCCTTGATACAGTAGTACAGGAGCAACCAACAAGTTGCTCCAAAATACTGGTACCTGTCACCTGAGCTACAACTATCTGCCCGCAGTCAAATTGGTTTACGTTGCCATGTTTCTCCATTACTGGCAAACGTTGACTGATTACATACCGAGGATATGTGTGCCTATAGAAGTCGCACGTCGCGTTGATATCACGTGATACTTCGTTGTAGTGCCGAATATGTAAATTGGGAGGATGTTCCTAATGTAAAGTTAAGTCAGTGTGTATATATGTATATTTATTTATAAAAGTTGCATGTGGCATTGATATCATGTGATACTTCGTTGTCGCACCACTCAATGTCAGTGTATATATATACATATATGTTAGAACCCAGCCAATGTGCTCAAACACTCCTGTGAATTCTTACAAGTAGTAAAATTTGACACACCTTGTATAAAAAGCTGCCAATCAGGGTCTGCATAAAATGTAGTTGCCAGGATATACAGCTGTTTGTAGGAGAGAGAGAGAAAAAAAACAGAAGGCAGCATAGAAAACTTCTTGCCTAAGTGCAGATTCAGGAAACAAGAATCGGTTGAATTAAAAAGTTTTGAATAGTTCAAATGGTTCTAAAATGCATCTATCCAGCTACCTACTTAGCAACGATTGCATGTATTTGCTATGTAGCAAATAGATGTAGTGTGGTCTCTGTATTTAAGCAGAACAGCACTTTCTGTATATGTCACTCTTAAGGAAACTGATTACCTGAGAGAGTAAAGTTCCAAGAACTCCCTGTTCTCTCCTTTTTTTTATTCTTCTGTTGTTACGCACTGCTCTATAGTATTGCTGTAAGCCTATATACTGCTCCTTTCTATCCATAGTTGTTTCCATTCTACAGCCCCATTTCTATCCTGGTGTCCTTTATATATATGAGGTCAGTCGTCAATTAACCAAACTGCTCACTCCTAAGCATCAAGAATTTTTAGATTTTAAGTGTGCCACCCCCAAATGCAACTCAGAGTTCCAAGACTAGGCAGATTTGTAATTAGTACAAAGCTGGACAGATGAAAAATAACATTGGAAGTAAAAAAAGATGCAAGTTTTTTGAATGCCAAGAATAGTATAGGAGAGATTATGTTAAGAAAGGTAGTAAGAGGCCAGTCTGAGAAAATGCCTGGTCTTGGTTGAGTATTTTCCAAATTAAGGAGTGAAAAAATGAGGGCTTTATTTTATTTTTGTTAGTAAAAAAAAAAAGACAACTGTATTTGAAGCACTGAAAGTGACTAGGTTATCCCACTAAAGGAGTATGTGGAGATATTTATGAATCTTATTGTAGATTTTAAAGTGCGAGGTGTTTGCACACTGCACTATCAAAAAACTGAACAGGATGAGATTGGTAAGTGAAGAAGAAAGATTAAACAAGTCCTGAGGAACACCTGCATTAGTTGCAAGATGTTTCATTTTTATTGCAATTAAATGCAATTCCTTTAGTATTTTAGTGCATATACTATATTTAGATTAGCTATATAAAGTAACATCAGTTAGTGTTATGCTACTAATTTGAAAAGCATGTTAAGAGTGAGTGATTGGCAGCATCTTAAAGTACAAGAATCCTTTTAGATGTGCTTCCATCCTATATAGAACTGGTAAATTTATGAGAAACTGATTGTGATGTGTACATTGCATTTTCCAAGCATAGTATTGGAGAGATTATGTGAAGCTTCCAGAATACAGCTCTGTCCAAGTGGCAAGCCCGACACTTGGACAGATCTTGTGCTTGTAATAAAATGTCCAAAATGCACTTACATGAATTATAAAATACTGGGCACATGACAATGTGCTCAGTATTTGAATTTTAATTATCAGGACTTCCATTTCTATTCTACATTTTCCTGTCCAAATTTAATAATTTCATTTCACTCTTTGCAACCCTGCAAAGAGCTCAAATATTAGTTTTATTTCAAAAGCTCTAACATTTGTAAATAGTATTAGTTTAGTTGGATATTTTATTTATTAAGCATATTTTAATTTTTTTAAAAAATTGCGCGTACATTTTGCTTCTGTGTAGTATAGGTTTTCTAATCTCGGTTTAGGTGGGAAATGATTTGTCGTCCTCGGCTGTAGCCTTATTCAATTTGAACATTCTTTTTCCTTGGTTATAAATTAAAGGTACCAAGAATTTATACTCTTATTTAATCCTTTATCAAAGTGTAAGCAAACAGTCTGCATGTGAAGTATCTTCACACCTAGAGCTTCTAGAGGCTAATGACATCACATTAATTACCTTAGTATAGCATAATGCAAAGCACACATCCTTTCACATGTGTAAGTTTATGCATTATGGAAAGGATCACTAGCCAGAAGAAATACCAAGGTCAAAGTAATGCAGATATATTTACCATACATAAGTAGAGAAAAGGCATAACCCTTATTAAAATACTATGGATCAGAGCTAGTTGAAATTTGTATACCTGATCCTTTATCCAACTGCAAGCAAACAGTGTGTGAAGTATCTTCACAACTAGGCTTCTTGTATATAGAAGCTAATGACTTGACATTAATTGCATTAGTAACAACCAGCTCTAATCCAGAGTATTTTAATAAGGTGTTACACCTTTTCATTACTTGTACAGACCCTACTGGGTCTAGCTTCCACTGATGAGACCTCAATTAAGGTCAAAACCAGTCTGGGTAATGTCCCATTGCATAATGAAGAGCATTATACATACCTAAAAGAATATTTGTTTTGCACTGTGGGATACTAAACCAATTAATGTGAAGTCATTGGCCTCTATATACAAGCTTAGTAGTAAAGATAATTCACACGCAAACCTTGTTGCTTACGCTTCATTAAACAAGAATATGATTTCTTAGCATCTTTATTTCATCTTATAATTTGTTGAAAAATACATCAAGCAATGGATATTTATGACAAAAACTCTTGACTTCATGAAAATGCATTTTTAAAATTAAAAAAAAATATATATATATATTAAATGGTTTCTTTAAAACTAAATGGAACTGGCAGTGTAAAAAAAAAAAAAACAGCAAGTCAATTTTTGCAGAGCACAAAAGTGCAATAAGAAAATAAAGTCAATAGATGAGACTGAAGAGGGAGGAGGGGGGAAAAATCACAATTATTTTATTTTTTTTTTTATTCCTGCCATATATAGCATAGGCTAAACTACAGGTATTACGTATTGCACAAGTCATAAGGCAATTGTTAAATATTTGCAATTAGTTAAAATTTTCACTACATTTTTAAATCAACATTCTAAAGATTGCCTTAGACAATTACACCCAAAAGAATTCCACAACATAAAAAAGTAGAAAGTATGTCAAGAAATTTAGTGTAGATACACAATATGTACAATTAAAATTTACTGATAAAAAATATCTATACAACCAAGAGTGGAACCAATACACAGATCTTACAGCTTTCAAGATGAATTCCAGAACACAAGACTGATAGTTTGCAGTTAATTATTTCAAAGGATTCAAGATTTCAATATACATGGTAAATAGGTAGACATTAATCTGCTTGGTGACAAAGTTAACTCCCTGGACTAGAAAGGCACTCTAGGACCCAGTGGTTGCTTATTTTATTTTTCCTTTTATTTGTCTGGGACATAAGGGCAACTATCACAACTGTTTCATGCAAACAAACTGTACATCAGAAAAATCCACATTCACTTTTTTTTTTTTACACATGTGTACAAATGCTGCACAAAATACAAAACCACATGCAGCCACTTAAATACATCTGTTCTGTAACTGCACTGGTTTTCATCATTGTAACAATAGGTAATAATGCTACAATGATCATCATAATCGCTTGAGAGTCCTCTTTTTATCTTTCATTGTTTTTGTATTTTTTTTATCTGTATTACTTTTATTTTTATCTCCAGCATGTTTTTTGGCCATTGGACCATCTGCTTTAAGCAGTGTGGTCGAATTAGATGATGTAGGATCAGCTTCTAGTCCCTCCTTTGTTGGTTTTGGGGGTTGAGCATGAATTTCAGTCATCATACGGGCTCTCTGACAATAGTCATCATAGTGATCAAGAAGCAATTTGCCTGCTTCTTCATTTAAGGCAGACTCTGGATTGGGAACTATTAACAAGCACTTGACAGTCTGAAATTAAATTACCAAAAATTTCTTTTAGATATATTTATTTACAGTAATGTAGCATAGCATATTCATAAATATATTTTCTAAAAATAAATAAGGTGTTAAATATAGCTGTTCCAGTATGTTTGTGATAATTTATAAAGTTCATGTTAAAAGTCAGCCTACCATTTTGTCTTAACTGTAGTAGGGAGATAGGACAGGAAGTAAAGATAAATATAGTCTTCATGCAAGCATAATAGAATTTCTGTATTCATTATGCAGGTTTGATGAAAATAACATCGCAATGAGAAAAGAAATTAAACATTACTTTTAATGTTTAAAGTTGGAGATATCATCAGGAAAACAATGCAAGCTGAAGATGGAAATGTTAGAATCCACTAGAAAGGGTGCTCAGTTCACTACAAATACTAGTTGGTGGGCCCTTGTTGTTGTTGGATGGGAAACCTTAAAATCAGTTTTTCATATCTATTTATTTAGGTTAGGGTGATTTTTAAGAACATTTTCAAATTCTACAAAATATATCTATTTTATTAAATTGGCTATGATGAAGCTGTAGTTTTTTTTTTCTCCCCTACCTCATTATATGGGTAACTATGTCTCCATAATATCTAAATTTATTAGGTTTAGCTAACCTAATAAATTTAGATATGTTTGGATGTTTTTACTCTCTGCTCAGTATATCCTCCCTACTCCCAGATTGAGAGGCAGACATTCACTAAGAAAGCAATTAAGAGTAGCTAACTTGATTATGAGCAACAGGCCACATTGCAAACATCTTTATGCCATCCACACCTCCAAAACAGAACCTATCACCAGCCAATTGAGCCTCCATAGCTCAGTGGGTATAGACGGGAATTGAACCCTTTGGTTGGAAAGACCTGGGTTCGATTCCCGTCCATGACATGAGGAACCTTTATCTGGTCTCTTTTGATTAAAGGTAAGTTAGCCAGTCTCATATGGAAGTGAGGGGTTCTCCCTCAGAACAGGCAAACAGCCCCCCCTGAACACATGCTGCTACAGCCAATATATATATATATATATATATATATATATATATATACTTAATCCCTCATTAGGAAGACTCAACCAGTCAAGGATCGGGGACACACGAATAAAATAAAATAAAAGCAGCCAACTTACCTCAGAAAATCAAAGGGCAGCTATCATGAGAAAAGGTAATATTAATAAATAAAAAAATCCTGCAAAAAAAGTGCATCTTTCTTAGGTGCTGCATTCTAACAAACTGCACTCTTACAAAGTAATAAATTAAGACTGCCAACCAGATAAAATTGATAAAGCAAATGGTAAATTACACACACAAATCAAGGCATTCCATGTAGGGAGGGTCATGGTGTAATAGAAAGCACTATACCACTTCAGTTAATTTCTATGGGAAACAGAGAGGATAATGCTGTGCTCTTCTTAAGAAAACTATTTTAAATGTAAACAAACATCCCAAAATCAAATTTTTTTATTCTCTACAGAAAAAGAACATACATATGCTCTCTCTAGAAAGGGTATATATGTGTGTACTTAAACATTTCTTTAACAGCATGCTATCTTTCACAGAACAAAGAAAAAACCAATCACACAGGCAAACATTCATGAACAATTCTATTACACTCCCTCTCACAGTAATATGGTATCACTAAAATACAGGTTAGGCAGTAATCATTGTTCCTAACTAGTTATTCCCTTCAGTTTAGAGCAGATCTACTTGATATTATGCCTCTAGAAGAGTAACGTTTTGTGTGTGGGGGGGGAGTAACTGATATTCTCCCGATATTGCACAAAGTAAGATTTTTGGATTGTGTCACTGTGGCTGCTTCAATAAGAATATCTCCTGAACAGTTTCTTTACAGATTTTGGAGATCCTGTTAACCTTTCTGGATGAAGGAGGACAACATTTCCTCAACTGGATGTTCCCCCTTAAATGCAGGATTAAGAATAGTGCTATGTTTGATGCAGCTTCCGATGTCAATGTTGCCAATGGCACCATAGCTCCGTCCCACCAAGGAGCCTCTCATGGATGCTTTTTTTTTTTTAGGTTGTAAAACAGGTGCTAATACTCTTCTTCTTCTTCTTTGGCATTGCAGCCCCACGCAGGGCCTTCGCCTCCCATTTATGGGTTTCATAACTCACTACGAGGCGGGGTCATTACCCCCATGCTCAACCATGTGTAATTATTTGTGAAGCGTTGTGTTCTTAAGACCGGTTTGCCTGCTTTACGGGAGGAAAAATCCCAGATAAACTGGGGAGAAAAACCCTGCAGTCCACACCGAAGACTGGCTAACTTGGCTATGTCTGAGAAGGATCCTTAGCTCCTCACTTCAACGATGAGAATCGAACGCAGGACACTCCTTTCCTAGGCATATGGTTGCAGAGTACATAACCACTCGGCTAACCGCACAGATTTGCTAATACTCTTACCAACAGCAAAAATAGAAAATCAAAAGAAAACATCACTTACTGATTTTTACTTCATAATATGAGGTTTTGGAATAAGAACAGCAAATTAATAATATAATAGTTTATTAAGCATAAATTTATTGTACACAAATATAAAAAAATAAGTAAAATGTATATGATAAATGATGGATAATATTTCTGGGAAAACTCCCATGTTACTCCTCTTAACTCTTCTTCTTCTGCAGCTTCTCCTACTTAAGTGGGGTCACTGTTGATGATGAGTCTCCTCTACATCCTCCTGTCTTGGACTGTCACCACATCCAAGTTCTTCATCCTCAAGTCCTCTTCTACCAGCTCTCTCTATCTCTTCTTTAGCTGCCCATGCTTCATCCTTCCTTGCAAATCCATCTGCATGACCCTTCTTCCCACATATTGGTCCTCCCTCCTCATCACATGACCAAACCATCTCAACCTTGCCTCCTGTATCTTCGCTTCTAAGTTTGTCACTTTCACTGTTCTCCTTACATAGTCATTTCTCAGACAATCCTTTCTGGTTACACTGCACATCCACCTAAGCATTCTCCTCTCTGCTATTTCCATCCTGCTGATGTTATTTTTCTTCAGGGCCACAGTTTCTATAGCATACGTCATAGCTGGCCTCACTACTGTCCTATAGATTTTGCCTTTCAGATTGATCGACACCCTCTTATCGCATAACACTCCAGCCATCTCCCTCCAGTTCCTCCAACCCGCTTGTATCCTGCATCACACTTCCTTCTCAGCTCCTCCATCTTCTTCCACTGTTGAACCTAAATATCTAAAGTCCCTTACCTTCCTGATGACATTTCCTTCCAGCTCCAGATCTGTCTCCTGGCTGCCACCCACTGTACAACACATATACTCTGTCTTACTTCTGCTCAGTCTCATACCTCTCTCTTCCAGTACTTTTCTCCATCTTTCCAGTTTAGTTCCCGCTTCTTCTCTTGAATCTGCACACAGCAAGATGTCATCTGCATACAACATTGTCCAAGGTGCATCTTCTCTCACCACCTCCATCACAATGTTAAACAGAAATGGACTTAATGCTGACCCTTGATGCAAGCCAACTGTTACTTGAAAACTTTCTGTCTGTCCCAGACAGATCCGAACACTTGTCTTCACATTTCTGTACATCTCTCGCACCAACCTGACATATTTCTCCGGAACCTTCTTCTCCCTCAGACACCTCCAGACGTCTTGCTTTGGCACTCTATTGTATGCTTTCTCCAGATCAATAAATGCCAGATGTCGCTCCCGTTGTTTCTCTCGAAACTTTTTCATCATGTGCCGTACCCCAAAGATAGCATCTGTTGTTGATCTACCAGGCATGAAACCAAATTGTTCCTTTGCAATCTCCACCTCCTTCCTCAATCTTCCATCAAGAACCCTTTCTAGGATTTTCATTGTGTGGGACATCAACTTTATTCCTCTGTAATTTTTACAGTCTTGTGCATCCCCTTTACTCTTGTAGATGGGGACAAGAGTACTCTCCCTCCATTCCTCAGGTATATTTTCCTGTTGGTAAACTTTCATGAACAGGTCCCACAGCAGATCAATTCCCTCTTCCCCCAGTGCCTTCCATGTCTCCACTGGAATCCTGTCGGGGCCCACCGATTTTCCATTCCTCATCCTCTTCATGGCCTCTGTCACTTCCATTCTACTGATGTTCTGCACCATCCCCTTAGAAGGCTGCCCATCTTCTCTGTGAGACCTTGCATTTTCCTCATTCAAAAGTCCCTAAAAGTATATTCTCCATCTGTTTCTTATGTCCACATCCCTCCATAATACTCTTCCTTCAGCATCTTCCTCCTCTTAACAAACTATTATATTTAAGTCTATTTTGCCTGCTTCTGTTTAGGAGTGCCCCTGTTTAAATGTCATTAGCTTTTTACTCATGGATTCTTAGGGCATTTGTAGTCACTACCAATATATATATTTACCAATAAATATATGTAGCATAAAGGAAGAGAAATTTACACATACCTTTTTCCTGGGTGTTGTGGTTTGTCTTCTTTTTTCTGCGATGTGCAAACTACTGCAGTTGTGGTGTTTTGGAAGGGTGTGTGTGTGGGGGGGAGGCATTGCTTCCTCCACGAGTTCAGACGACGACCAAGCATAGTCGGAATGGACAGCACTCCGTCAACCCCCTTCCCCCCTCAAAAAATCAGTTACCGTTCTTAACCCCTTTCACCCTATATAAAAAAACGCTCCGCCCATCCGTAATAATAATAATAATAATAATAATAATATATATTATACAAAAAAAAAAAGTATTTTCTATTTTAATTCTCCCATATTGCATACCCCCCACACACACACACGGTAAAAATTCGATGTTGCCAAAATAAATTATCCAAAAACATCGACTTTTTATAGTAGGAATTCACCTAAATTTTCTTGTAAAAATGTATATCTTAGTTCTCTATGTAAAGCTATCTGTATAAAGAGCAAAATAAGCCCAAAGGGAATTAACTCGCTCATTGTTTAAGAAGGGATGTAGAAGTATCGAAACCAAGAGCATCGCCCGAAATTCGGCATGTCTTTTGAAGATTGTTTGCAAGACCCGTCGCAGGTGACCTTCAAGGTCAATATTGAAAGGGCACGGCATGAATCAAAAAGAAAGGCCCGTAGGCAAGATTAGGGCAGGAAGTAAGATTGTCAGCGAATTTTCGAGAAACATTATAGAGGGTTCTCCAAACTACTAGCAAGACTCACACGGGGACGCTAAAAAAACTTAAAGGTGCAGGGACTCTGGTGTATAAAAGAGTTGGTTCGAAGATGAGAAAGGCTTCCTTTTCTTCATCCTGAGGACCTGAGTGGTCCTCTCTCGTGGATGAGTGAACCATCCACGAGAGAGGACCCGAGGTGTAAATTCCGGAGGGGAGGGTGGAGAAACCCATCCACCGACGTCGTTCCAGTGACAGCCAAAGATATCTGGAGGCGATAGTTAAGGAGAAATCTTGCCGTAAAGGTCCTGTAGTCGAACAAGTGCGACCAGGCCTATGCAGAAATCTTTTGCCAGGCAGTTCAAGACGCCGGAACGCCTACCCTATATCCTGCTTGCTGCTACGACTATTCATCGGTGCCTGGAGATGCTTCGAGGAGAATTCCAAAACATGGAACGGAGGAGAGAAACCCCACTCAAGCGCCAGAATAAGGAAAGAAGGATGGACGACACATACAAGATAGGAAGAGACCCATGTGAGTCTACATATTCATTTATTGTCTATGAATTAAGAAAGAATTCCCTATCGCACTGTTAAATTGTCTAGTTTAAAGATAGTATTTAGAGCAAATGTGTGTAATCGCAAAATGAGTGAAGCATGAGCGCAGTTAATTTCCCTTGGAGAAAATGTTGAGCTGCTGAAATTTCTTTAATGAATTATAGGTGTACTTACGATTGAATTACACATGTAAGATAGGAAGAGACCCATGTTAGTCTATACATTCATTTATTGTTTGTGAATAAAGAAAGAATTCCCTATTGAACTGCTAAATTGTCTAGTTTAAGGAGACAGTATTTAGAGTGTTAATATTTCTCGTAAATGTGTGTGTAATCGCAAATGAGTGAAGCATGAGCACAGTTAATTTCCCTTGGAGAAAAGATTGAGCTATTGAAATTTCTTTGATTGATTATATGTGTACTTATAATTGAATCTTATGATAGAGTATGTTCCTGATATCATACCATTGGAATGTTTGAAACTCAATGAGGTGGATTGTATAAATATATTTGGCTAGATTATGATTAAGAGTTTGAAAGGAATGAGATTCTGAGAGATATATTTGTAAACATGTATGGTGTATTTTGATTGATGCTAAATTAGGAATGTCAAGCACAACTAACGATTTCAAGCTATATGTATAACTTCCTAATATTTGTAATATAAAGTATGATTGTTGAAGGTCTAACTAAGTGCGAGAGAATTCAATAGAAACCAAGTTGAGTGATTGAGAAAGACTAAGAATTACCTTTCATAAATGAATCTTATGATTCCATGTGGTATGTATGATTATTTGATCAGAAATTAAAAGAAATGTTATTGTTGATAGCAATAGTTCTCCGATTCAATCTTTTTGCAATGCACTGATTCAAAAAATACTATTTCGGACCTGATGGCGGAACCCCAATGATTAGTAGTGATTCATGAGTAAATTTTGCCATGACTGCAAACCTTGGCTAAAATAGGATATAAGTGATTAATTGATCTACTAGGGTATAAAAACTTTCTTTTGCCTATATATAGGGGAATTTCAGAGGCACAGTCTTCAATCAAATAAATATCTAGAGATCCCAGGGAAGAAAAATTATACTTAAGGTAGAACACTAAAGAAGGGAAATAATAGAAAACGAATATTAAGGAAAAGAAACATAAGCTAAGATATAAAATATTATATATAGAGAACAGTCCTTTTTCCCCAAATATTACAACACTTCCTTCCAAAACACCATAACTGCAGTAGTTTGCACATCGCAGAAAAAAGAAGACAAGCCCCAGGAAAAAGGTATGTGTAAATTTCTCTTCCTTTATGCTACATATATTTATTGGTAAATATACATCTACAATACCCTAAGAATCCGTGAGTAAAAAGCCAATGACTAAACAGGGGCACTCCTAAACAGAAGCAGGCAAAATAGCCGTAAATATAATATGCATATGATAATTTTAATAAAAATTTTAAATAGCAAATATCTTAATAGATGTAGTGAAAAATGTAAAATTTCTAAGCTTATCTGCATAGTAAACATATAAAAAAAAAAAATTAATATTACAAAATTGCTAAGTCTAGTTCACTAGTAAGGCAATGTTACACTGTGGTGTCATGATTGCTACCCCCCCCCCCCAAAAAAGCACCAGCATCCACTTGCTGGCAAGTAATGACTGCACTTAGTGGAAGTGGGCCTCTGCAAAAGCTAACACAAACACCATAGCAAGAAGCCTTGGTTAGCCATGTCCATGGACTACAGGGAAAGATATTTACTATAATATCACTGATCCTGGCTTAGCTATCTTGCAGAAGCAGAGGCCAAAGCAGTGCAAGGCTACTAGGCTGCCCCTTTCCAGATGTCCACGAAAAGCCAAGTTTATGGATACAGAAGAAGCTATAAGATGTGATGTATCGGGAAAGGCTAGAAATTCAAGTCAGAGTCCATTAAAAGTCCAGTATGTGTTTTCTTTCTGGATACCTACTAGAGTTCGTCAATAAGATCAGCACCTTTCACCATTATATCCAGTTCATTCTTGAGTTAGAAGTGGATTGCCATTTTAGAGCTGCTATTAGTTGATCAACCAGATGATAGCCTTCATTTCTCAGCATTCAGAAAGAAAACACATACTAGACTTGACATTCATCCTCTTTCACACCATCAACTGTCAAAAATCTGGCACAATTAAGACTTTGGTAGACTGAATACATTTTCTTTGCTCTACTGAATTGCTACTCTCCTAAGAAATAAATCACATTACGTTGATCTTCCTTACTAATGGCTTCACTGAATTATATGGCAACAAAATTAATAATTATAGTTTTATTATCACCTGCCTCTCATCGTAATAGTGATACAGAAGTGGTCCATCGTGTCACCACTCCCTATGTTGAAGGCATCTCAGTAGGTATAGCCAAACTACTTAGATCTATTAGCCTATAAGTGTCCTTCCATCCTATAAACAAGATATCTACTTTTCTAGGCTCGGCTAAAGATAAATTTGCCTTTAGCCCACCGTAGATTATATTAGATTCCTTGCCAGCATGGATTATTGTATTTTGGCCAAACAGGTAAATCATCAACCATATCATGATGAAAAGTTAATGTTGTTCCATGAACCACAGTAAACAGAACTATGGAGCATGCTATCACTACTAGACACAGTTCTTTATAAGAAAGTCAAGGATCTCCATAAAAGTAATAATCTCTTGCAACATTTATACAAAGAGTTGTGAGACCTTGCTACATTGACCAAATCTAAATAGAAACAATGTACTTAAATTATCCTCTTATGAGAATAATAGTTCATTTTTACAAATTCCAGAATTAACTTAAAATTAATTATATATATATATAAATATATAAAAACAGTGGCATTATGTCCATTTCGGTTGGGTGTGCTGTTGTGTGGCTTGTGCAACCCGCACTACAGAATTCACATCAATTTGACCACATTTTTATTGATGTATGAAAGTTGTAAGAGTGTATAGCTCATCTTAATTGGTCCAGCGCAATTAACTGTAGAAGAACTTTAATTTATCAATTATAACCAAATCTGCATAGTGGGGACAATGTGTTTGTTTTAGGATATATTAGAAAATAATAATGAAAGAGAATGCCATATTTGGTTGGTATATTTGAATTACTCAACGGTATAAATATGTGAACTATCATTAATAAGTTATGTGAGAATGGGAAATGTAAAGGAAAGAGCAAGTGTCAGAAATACTTTCATTAATGGCAAACAAATTATTAATAATTCGTTTGCCATATGTGTGATATGTGTGTCCTATAAGTTTGCTGGGTAGAATGAATATGTGATCCTATGAGTCATGTTTAGACATGAATAATTGAATTTATGATGGCATAATTTAAAAAAAAAAAAAACTAATAAGGCATGGCAGGAATACATGTGGTTTGATAGAGCAGCAAATCATCTTGTAAAATTTGTTGTGCATGTTATTTGTATTTCTCTGGTTTATGCATATTTCGCTTCATTTTCTAAGAATTTTCTTTTGTTTATTCAATATACATTTTATGCAATAATATTCAATCATCATCAGAATTATCTATACTGTCAGGAATCCTACTTTATTTTTTTTTTTGGTGTCAGTGGCTCTTCTATCTTATCGATAATAGATATCTCACATATGCTAGTATTTTGTTGTAGATAAACTACCTATAATACACAGAAGTATTCGTTTTTATTCTAGAATAGATAAATTTTACTACATCTTGTTTGTTTCTAAAGACTAGAATAAAAATATCCCTATACCATTAAAAAACTTTCCAACCTCAACAGATGCTATACTGCACAAGCAAGAAAAAGTAGCTTCGTTTATCACAAAATACAGTAAACAGACATGTTACATCTATGTACTATATTTAAGGACAATTAGTGTAATCAGAGACAACCTGAACCACAAACTTAATGGGAAAAAACTCCACTCCCACATCAGTTATCCCACCACATCTATAATGCATGCATACATCAGTTCACACTTCATATACACAAAACTGATGAAACTCAGAAAAAACCCCAGCAACTCATGACAAATGACAACATTCAATTGGACTGGTTGGCATAATAACCAATCACGACTGCTGATTTCTAGGTGCTGTTGTCTCAGCACTCACCTTGCCTTCTGGGTGGTTTAAAAACACTGGAACACTATGATTTTGACCCGCTGCGCCATCTATATGTCTGTTCAAAGGGCTCAAAAGGTGTATGTATTTGTGACCGCCTACACAGGCTATTAACATGAATGCGATGTAATATTTACACATCGAAAAGTGTCCTCTTCATGAAGCATTAGTATATTGTGTTTAATTTAGGAATCGCACAAAGCCAGGAAACAGGGGAGTCTTTAACAAGAATATCAAGGATGTTGCTATTCCATGGATGTGCACTGCACATCTGGAATATTTGTCCCTGATATATAATTAAATCATTGTTAAAGCTATTTTTATCATCAAATTCCTGATATGTAGCCTCAGGGGTCATACAGAACATTATGATAGTACTATGTAAAACCATTACAAACTTCCAATCAACATTTTTCCTACAATTTATAAATGTTTCATTACCATTATCAATGTTTCCATCTAATCGTTGCCTTTGTCTTTTTATTACTGAATTTTCATACCAAATTTATTACAATAGTTATTCAATTTAGTCAGGGAGGCTTGGAGACATACTGGATTTACTCGGAAGTATAACATTTTTCCCAAATTTCAGGAAGTTTCTTGCATCTATATTTATTTAAATTTGGTTGATTTCTGGGTGCTGCTGCAGATTCCAAAAACAGTCTTGGTAAATGTCATCCAATACATGTTCTGCAAGACCAGACTAACCAGTCATGATTGCAGATGTATGTTTTGTGTTCATCTATGTTAATGGTGGCTGATCTACCTGCATCTCCAAAGTATGCCAACTTGCAGGAATAGAGTAACTTTATATACTCTAGGCACTGAGAGGAGGGAGATGATCTTTAGTGAAATGGATGAGAGCGAAAAGTTTAATGGAGCTTAAAAGTTGGGGGGTTATTAAATAACCAGCCCCCCCCCCCCCCAAGGAGCTGGTTATTTTTTTGTACATAGAGGTCTATGTACCTCAGATGAAGAGGATGGCAATACCATTCCTGAAATCCTTCTGAAGAGAAGGCCAAGGATTGGGGGAGGATGGATTATTTTTTTAATTCTGTATGAACTGAACCATTGGATAGGAAGGTGTATATATGGTTGAGCTCTGTTGAAAGAGGTTCACAAACAAAGATTGTGCGCTTTATTGGTCAGAGTTTTAATGATAACATATTGTTAAGAGGGATTGTGGTGATGTGAAAGTTTGTGAATTTATCAGCCTTGTGAGTGAGTTTACTGTATTATACAGTGAAAGAGGTTACTATTCAGAAGGCATGTCACTAAGGTATCTAGGAAGGATAAACTATTGTTGGTTTCCTTTTCCATTGTAAACTAGGTTCTTGGATGTAGACTATAAGGCCAAACAGAGAACACATCATCTACATATCTTAGCCAGATAGAAGGCTTGAGTGGGACAGATTTCTATGGCTCTTTTTCCAAAATTTTTGGGAACTCATAGCAGTTCACTCTGTTTGTAGATTTTGTTCTTTTAAGAAAAATATCCATAATTGATAGCAAAGGAAAAGAGATCTACGATATCAGAAGGAGAAACATTTTAAGAGCTTTAAGGAGTCATTCAAGGATATGTCAACTTACCAATATATCTGTATTATTTAAAGTTAGATTTTTAATAGAGGTTTTAAAATGAGTAACGTTTTTATATAGGATATAGTGTGACAAGTGAGGGGGGGGGGGGGATTAAGACAGTTTGCTAGTTGTTTTGATCATTTATAGCATGGGAAATCAGTGGCAGCTACTATAGGTCTTGGGTTTATGGATTTTTGGTAAACCATATATCTGTGGGGAGGGAAGTGTTTGGGCTTTTTTTTGTGATGTCAGGAGGTTAGGAAGAATACTTTATGTAGGCTTTTTATTTTTTTTTAACCTCCGTTTTGGTGGGATTGTACTCCAGAGGGATGTAGTAGTGCAGTCTTGGAGAATTCACAACCTAGGCTGCCGGCAAATGCCCAGGGAGGCCACTCCACATAGATAAGACTTCAGGATCAGATTCCATGTTTCATTTATCCTTTGTGTGTGTTACAAGTGTTCTTTTGCTCTATGAAGATTATGAAAATGTCTCAGGGATCAATGAGTCTGCTATTTCTTAATTTTTTATCAGTGATATTGATCATGGAATTAAAAGTTGAATGTGTCAAATCTTGCAGATGACACTAGAGTAGGATGGGTAGTTAATAATGATGATCAAGGGCTATTGATTAAGCTGAATTAAATATATAATGTTAGTCCTGACAATGGAAATTAATATTTTACAGTTTAAAATGTCGAGTCCTTTTCTTATGTGACAGAAATCCAAGTGTAACTTGTTATTTGGGTAAGGATAAAGTCATAACAGTAAAAGATTTCTTCAGAAAAATTATCATACACAAAGACATAATTATTTCCCTATACAAAACAATTGTTAAGCCTCATAATACTGTATTCAAGTTTGGAGTTCCAATGTAAAAAAAGATGCTGGAGAAGATAGAGGAGAGCAACCGAATTAATATCTGGAATGAATAGTTTTTCTTATGAAGAAAATAAATAATATGACAAAGAAGAGAAAATTTGACCCAAGCTGTTAAAATGAAATGAACATGTTAAATTATGGAGATATATTTACATTATCACATAAATCGTGAACTAGATAACAATCTTCTTGCTTTTTGGAAAGAATTTATGGTAAACCGGTATTCTCAGTAATCTGTGCTTATACATGCTAGTTTTATTAAATATGGTTAACAAATGTTTATTCAGATGCAATCTTTTCTGAGAATATAGTGTGTATATGTACTATTAAATGTATGAAACCATCAGAAGCATTTCATCCTTGATGTTGCTGTGTCATTTTTTTCTGGCACACCAGCAGTAATCTAGTCTATAATGTGCCATGGCAACTGATTATAATAATAAAAAAAAAAAAAAAACATGGTATAAATTATTCGAAATGAATAAATACAAACTTCCAATTGATGATTCATTTCTAAATAATATTCAAATCTGAATAACAGGTAGAAATTAATCACCAATAAGTAAACATGAAAATCTTACCAAGAGGATATGTTTTAATCCAAGATCTGATTTCCAGTCCTTTTTCAATGTGTTCACACAAATTTCTCCATTCCTGGCTACATTGGGATGAAAAATCTTGGTCACAAAATATCCTTTAGGTGGTGCTGAAGGAAAATCTTTACCCAAAACTAATTTTACTCTAAACACACCTCCAGCATATGGTGTTCCAGCTACATGAAGGGAGAGAGAAAATCAATATGCGAAACAGTTTATATTACAAAATAATAATGATAAATTGTAAAAATCTCAAAATTATGAGGATAGCCAAATGATTTTCCTAATATTATACCATATTCAAAAGAAACTGAAGTCCTGATAAGAAAGATAGAAGATTTTAGGCATATCCAATGAAACAAAACTAAGAGTAGAATTATCCTTTAATACACATCCCATAAATTTAGGGAAATAAAATAACTCAGTTATTTGGAAAATAGACTTGAACATATATCAGATGACTTAAGTCCAGTTAGAGTAGAAACAAAACAAAACAATGATGGTAACAATATCCCATGTAGCAGGGAGTTTGAGTATCTGGGGTGTAGTGGAGGTTAACAGAATGAAATATATGGTGGGTGTTGCTACAGATCTGGCAGTTCAATTGCAGGGCACAAAGAAATGCATTCCCAATTTAGCCTTATGGATACCAAACGAATGATCATTATGGGTGACCAATTTTCCAAACATTGATTGGGTAGAAGAGAAATCTCATGATAAGAAAGAAGAGGAATTTATTGAATTGTTGTGAGACAACTTTCTCAAGCAGCATGTGAAAGAAGGAACAAAGTGAAAGAGTGTTGGATTTGCTCATTGCATGAGAAGAGGTTTCTGTCAAGAATATGGCTATTTTCAAACCGATTGGTGACAGCGATCATGCTGAACTTTCTTGGGAAGTATCTAATTGTATTGATGCTCTGAGGTTACATGCTAAACTACAAGCTGGAAATTATGATAAACCTAGAAGAATACTATCTTTGGTCCCATGGTATCAGTTACTGAATGGGAAAAATGTAGCAAAGCATGGGAATTTTTGAAAAAAATGCTTAAATGAAGCAGTATCTGTATGTATCCCTAGTGTTTGAAGAATAAATAGGTTGGGAGTGAAATGTATGTGCAACCTTATTAAGCAAGAGATCCACAAGAAAAAGATGTGAAAGAATATCATGAGAATAACAGTGAGAGAAGTTATGAAATATATAAAGCTCAGTCCAGAAAAGTAACAAGTATTGTGAAGAAAGCTAAATTGGAATATGAAAAGAAATTGGCCATACAAGCTAAAGGCAATCCAAAAGAATTTTATCTTAATGCTGCAAGCAAATAGTGACCTATCATTATCTCTGGTGTGGTAGTGAAGATTTTAGAGAAGTTTGTAAGAACTCATATACAGAAATGGGTAGACAAACATGCTATACTCTGCAAGGAACAGTATGGATTTACTAAAGGAAGGTCATGTTTTAGCAATTTGCTCATATTTTATAACAATGTTATGGCCAAGTTGGATAAAGGGAATGGATACACTATGATAATGTTGGATTTTTTTAAGGCATTTGATAGGATACCACATGAAAGGCTGTTGCATAAACTGGAGAATATGGGATTGGAATATAAACTCTTGACTTGGATCAGGGGATGGTTGACAAACATATCAAAAAGTGGTATACAGTGGGTGCGAATCTGCCAGATTTAAGGTAACCAGTGGTGTACCTCAAGGTTGAGTACTTAGGCCATTATTGCTCAATCTATACATTAACAACACCAGGCAGGGTCTAACATCAGATGTAACACCTGCCTATCTTGGTATCATTGTTTACTGATGATACCAAGATAGGCAGGGCAATCAGGGATGCTACTGATATTCAGCAATTACAAAATGATTTGAATAGACTGGAAATTTGGGCAAATGAAAATGGCTGTCAGTTTAATGTTAGTAAGTGTGAAGTTATGTACTTTGGCATGATTAGAGTTCCAGCAGCTTATATTAGCAGGGTTATGCTATCTGAAACTGAAGAGGCAAGGGATCTTGGCATATTGGTGGATAGGAATTTAAAGTTGAAAGGTCACATAGCAAAAGTTGCAAATACAACTCAGAGGATAATTGCGATGTTGAAGCGAACCTTGACATGTAAGGATAAGAAAGTCATTTTGTCTCTTTGTAAGGCTTTGATAAGACACACCTATATGTGTGCAGATTTGGTCTTATCAGGTTCCAAGGGGATAAAGGAGCTGGGGAAAGGGTGCAAAGAAGAGTTACAAAGATTACATCCAGATTATAAGGACAGATTGCAAGTATGGGGATTGCAGACTCCAGTTAACAGGAGAAAGAGGGATATGCCAGGTCAATAAACTTTTGAATGGGTGTTATAAGATATTAGCTGATGAAATTTTTCATTATATGGGAGGTGGTGAGAGAACACAGAAGCATTCATGGAAGTTCAGTTTGTTCACAGTGAAGAAAGGAGTAAGAGAAGAGATAGGTTTTTCTCTCAGAGAGCAGCGAGTGGAATAATTTGCCCTTATGGGTAGTGAGTGCATCTAGTGTGAATGAATTTAAAGGAAGACATGATAGCTAGTTTGGGTGATTCATTCCCCCCCCCCCCTCAATGAGTCCTTGACTCTCTGGAGGTCTCAGATAATAATAATAATATGCTACACCATAGAGAACTATAACTTCAGGTGCAAAGATAAAGGATGTTAATGAAGCTGTATGTATGCAGAAGAAAGAAGCGAATGAGTTAACTGCTTTGGCAGGCACAAATGATTTGAAATGCGAGAAATATGCAATCAGAGAAGATATAAAAGTTATTAGTAGAATAAAAAATTAAGAGTAAGAAAGTAAAGATTGTGAGAATGTAGTTTGAGAAGCTTCAAGGAAAGAATGTCAATAGTGCATAAGCTATCAGAGATTGCCTGAGAGTATCAGGATCACACTATATACCCAAGGTCAGGAGGATAAACCAAGTTGGAATTAAGTGGATGAGTAGGGATATAAAGAGCTGCAAAATGAAAACATTGTGGAGAGAATATAAAGAAAAAAGTGATCTGCATACTCATGAGTAGTACAAAGCGCAAGCAAGATGGGGTGACTAAATATGGTAAGAAAGGCCAAATCAGATAATGAGAAAAAATTAGCTAAACAGGCAAAAGTGGAAAAATGGAACTACGATACGATGACTTTAAGCAATGCTCATTGTAGAAAGGTGACTGAGCCAAAAGAAATAGTTGAGTTGCTGAGTGATCATTTTGCATATCATCTAGGTGGAGATTTTACAGTTTCTGATGTTAGAGGCATATCAAAATTGAGGTAGCTGAACAGGTGTTCAGCATATTAAAAAATTTGAATGTGAACACAGCAGTGTACTACATGAATGCGCAAGAGAATTGGCATTGCCTCTGATGAAGTTGTTTAATCTTAGTCTCAGCTATGGCAGTGGAAAGGGGGTAAGATAATACCATTATGTAAAGGTGGCTCCAAGACAGAGTTTGCAAATTCGACAAATTATTAAATCAGGAGTGGTTCAAGTATTGGAAAAGTTGATGAAATGCAAAATACAACAATGAGTGGATAAGATTAACAACAGAATTGGATAAAGATAATGACTACACCATGATACTGCTCAACTTCACCAAGGCATTTGACAGAATACCACATAGAAAACTATTACAAAAGATGGAGCAAATGGGAATGGATATGAGGTTATTAGCATGGATAGGGGGTGGCTGACAGAGTGTGGTGGAGTGGAATCTAGCAGAATGATGGTAACTAGTGGAATACCTCAAGGTTTGGTACTAGGCCCACTACTCTCAAATTCGTATGAATATTCGGCTGTTTGATGATGATGCAAAACTGGGGAGAGCAATAGTTGATAAATGTGATGTAGATACCCTGCAGGATGATTTAATAAATTGGCATTATGGGCAATGGATAATAATTGTCAATTTAATGTTGCAAAATGTAAAGTTATGCACTTCGGGTTGAAAGAGTTGCATATGGTGTATCATACTGATGGTACTGGATTGCAGGAAATTGATGAGGCTAGAGATTTGGGGATAATGATGGACAAAGAGCTGAAGTTTAGAGGGCATATTGCAAAAGTTGACAAACAGGCTCAAAGGATTACTTGGATGTTGAAAAACACTAACAACTAAAGATAGCGAAGTTATTATCCCTCTTTATAGGGCTATGATTTGGTTACATCTTAACTACTGCGCACAGATTTGGTCACCTTGAGGTGGTAGAGGGGATTCAGAGATAAGTGACCAAGATGGTGACAGGTCTGTGGAGTACTCCCTACGAGGATTGGTTGAACGTTTATTAGTTTACAGCCAGAAAAGAGAGAACATGATAGAAACTTAAAATATTAGAGGGGTGCTTAAGGGTTAAAGTTGTATAACTGAGAGGAGACCTCCATATAGCCTTTAAAGGAATGCGGAGAACCAACCCGGGCTTCTAACCTAATGTCCAATCCTAACCTTCTCGTGGTGCACCCTGTTGGGTATCTACCTGATACTGAACGAACGAGAATGGGCTGGCAATTTGGGATTTAGCCGACCAAATTGTATTCTTATTGGTTAAACCAAAATAAAAAATGATGGTACAACATGACAAAATTTCATGCCGGCTGGGACGTCGCCCAGTTAAACAAGACCCCCATTGTTTTCGCCAGGGAACCAGGGCAAACAGCGAAAAGTCAGCTACTGGAACAAATCTGAAAACACACCCCAACTAAACATCCCCAGAGTTAAAGATTGGTACTATCAACATAAGAAGCCTGAATGGCAAAGAAATGGAGCTAGCTGAGGAATTAGAAAAGTACCAGATCGACATTATAGGGATGACTGAAACAAAAAAGACAAAAACTGGTGAAATCTTTCTGAGCAATAAATACAAAATGTTATATTCAGGCAATGACAATCAAGGAAAAGAAGGAGTAGCCATAGTATTCAACACAAAATACAAGGCTAATCTTCTTGAATGGCAGGCAGTGTCAAGTAGAGTAATGTGGGAAAATATGAGAATGGGTAACTGGACAATGACACTTATTTGTGCCTATGGTCCCACAGAAGGTTCTACTAAGGTAGAAGTGGAGGAATTTTTTAATGCTTCAGAAAAAGCAACTGACACAATGAAAAAGGAAAAGTTGGTCCTTGTTGGGGATCTAAATAGCAGAGTAGGAAATGATTGTGAGACATACAAAAATATTTTGGGAAAATTTGGAGAAAAGAGCAAAGCTAATAATAATGGCAAATATCTGTTGGATTTCTGCTCAGTACATGGACTGGTAATTACTAACACCATGTTCCAACATAAAAATGTGCACAAATTCACATGGAGAGAAGAGGCTCATTGACTATGTTATTGCTGATAGTGATGTTTTCTCCCTGGTGCAGTACACCAGAGTGTACAGAGGATTTGAAATTGGAAGTGATCACTATTTAGTCTTGAGCAGGATAAAATTGAATTTTATATAGAAAAGAATAACATGTAAGAAAGTTTTAAAGCGAATAAAAGTTGAGCAGCTCTCAGATGTGAACTGTAGACTCAAAGATTATTGAAAAAAAAAAAAATGAAAGAGTTTGAGAACAGGAATCAGTCAGGGCTTTCTTCATGGCAAGCCATGAAGAAAGCCCTGATTGATTCAGTTAGAGAGGCATGTGGTGAAGTTGTCTGCCATGATAGAAAAATTAGAACTCCATGGTGGACACAGGAAGTTAAAGAGGCAGTGAAGGAAAAGAAGTAAGCACATCAAAAGTTCCTGGCAAATAAGTCAGCTTGTGCTCTTAGAGAATATAGAGACAAATGCAAGAATGCTAAACACTGTGTAAAACTAGCTAAACAAAAGTCATGGGAGGACTTTGGCAAGAATATAGAAAATAAATATCAAGAAGGTGGCAAAATATTCTGGAGGTTGTTGAAGAAGCTTAGGAATGAAGGAAAGAGTGCTGTAAAAGGAGTTACAGATGATAAAGGTGACATGAAAATGGGAGAAAAAGATATCCTTGAAGTATGGAGCAATTACTTTGAAAAACTGCTAAATGAAACAAACAGTGATGATAGCACAGTGGTAAAAAACACTCAATAAGAATACTGTCAGGAATACATACTTGAAGTAGAAAAAGCAATCAAAGGCTTGAAATGTGGAAAGGCAGCAGGAGTAGATGATATTTGACCAGAAATGCTGCAGTATGGTGGTATAAAAGTCTTACAGTGGCTGCACTGCATAGTTCAGAAAGCCTGGACAGAGGGACAAATTCCAGACAATTGGAGTAGAGCTCTCATAGTACCCATATATAAAAAGGGAAATAAAACTGAATGTGAGAATTACAGGGGTATTTCCCTACTGAGTGTTCCTGGCAAGATCTATGCAAGTACAGTTGAGAAGAATTGTGGAAGAAAAGCTTGGTGAAGAACAAGCTGGATTCAGGCCAAATAGAGGCTGTCAGGATCAGATCTTCACTTTACGACAAATAGTCGAGAAAACATGGGAATATAACAAAGATCTGTATTTAAGTTTTGTCGATCTGGAAAAGGCATATGACAAGGTGCCAAGAGAGAAGCTATTCAATACGCTGCAGTTATATGGTGTCAATGGGGCATTATATCAAGCAATACTTAGTCTTTATTTGACTTGTAAATCAGCAGTTAGAATTGAAGGAAGTACAGGAAGATGGTTTAATATTAAATCTGGTGTGAGACAAGGATGTACATTATCCCCTCTGTTGTTTATTATCTATATGGATCACATTATGAAGGAAAGTGGTATTAAATATGATATCAAAATTGGAGATGTTAATGTCAGCTCTATGCAGACGATGTTATACTTCTAAATAAATCTACAACAAGTCTGCAAGATTCTCTGACTAAATTGAATAACTGTTGTAATAGATATGGTATGAAGGTCAGCAATAAAAAGACAAAGACAATGAAAATCGGCAGAATCATTGAAAATGTCAACTGTGTTGTGAATGGAGAACATGCGGAACAAGTAAAACATTTCAGCTACTTAGGCACAATTTTTAGTGAAGATGGTAAAAACACTTGACCAAAGGCGAGAGATTGCAGATATGAGAGTCCTGAGAAAGATTATAGGCATGAACAGATGCCATCAATGGCAATATCATATTAAAAACAAGGATATCAGGAAAGAACCTGACATTATCAGCATCCAGGAATGCATTAGCAGAGCTAATCTCAGGTGGTATGGTCACTTAAACAGAATAGGCGAAGAAAGATTAGCAAAACAAGTGTTCTCTGCCAGGTTGGCAGCAAGACCCAGAGGAAGACCAAAATATAGGTGGATTAATACGGTACAAAGTGCCTTAGACGATAGAAATATAAGATCTGATAATGTTGGAGTCTTGACAAATAACAGACTGATTTGGAGAAAAATTGTAGATAGGAAGTTAGTAATGATGTAATATTTTCATGTAGTACTATCATATCCGGTACACCCTTTGAAGGTACATGGCAGGAATTTGATGATGATGATGATGACGATATTAAAGGGGATTTATAAACACTGAAGCAAGTGAAATTTTTTCAATATGACAAATAGAGAACTAGGGGTCATCCATGAAAGTTGTGTAAGAGTGTGGTTAGTAATGGCATACGGACAAGGATTTTTGTGTGGTGAGTGAATGCAATGGATTGCCAGAATTGGTTACGAGTTTCCCTGACAGTAAATGGATTCAAGAAGAGGTATGAAAGGATTTGTGTGTTTAATGGTTAATTTGAGTCTCCAGACTCCATGGAGATGCCGTAATACAATAATAAGCAAGACTTACTAATAGTTATGTCAGTATAGCTTAGTATGCTAGAGCAACTTATCACCTGTATGATGGTATTCACACGAATGCTTTTGTAGAAATTTATTATAGTTAATGTGCTAAACTGATGTTAACAACAAGTTTTGTCTGCTTTGAAATGCCTCAGAGTCAATTGAAAATCTAAAATTACCAACTAGATTGGATGGTAAAGTAATTCCTAATGGATTCAAAGAAGAAACATCAACTCAGTTGGAAAGTTTTTTGGAGACTGGTGAGAACTCGGAGATATGCTTTGGGAAGGAGTCAAGGTGATAATACAAGATAAAGCCAAGAAGTATCTCAACTGATTAAGAAGACTGAAAGCCCCATGAATATCAGATTTAACATGGGAACTAATCGAAAGAAGGCAGTTGGAAAAACAAAGACACAGGGACCAAAGAATATAAGAGATTACATAGAGAAGTGAGAAAAGCCATCAAGCAGGACAAGGAAAAGTTCTATACTAATAAATGAAAAGAGATAGTTTTAGATGAGGAGGCACAATTATAAAAGGTTGTTTCATTTAGTTCATGACTTAAAGCACAAGTTTAAGTCTAAATTGAATGTCATCAAATATTATTGAATTGAATGTCGTACATCAAATATCAGTGTAGTATTCAAAAGTAAGGGGGATTTGTAATTTGTATAGGGTTGAATTAAAGCAGTGGTTCTTAACCTGGGGTGTGTGTGCACCCCTGGGGGTGCGAGAGAAGTTTCTAAATTTTTGATGGAAACTACCGAATGCTAAGTTTCTCTCAGGCTTTTGGGACCCCACTCCTACCACTCCTACTCCTACCAGCACATGGAATACAATAAGAAACTGGTTGATACGCACGTGTTCACATAATCTGAGTACAAATGTTAATGAGGTGGTTTGATGCAGAAACGAATACTAATTTTCTTTAATTTACCAACATTAATCAGTTACTAAAGCCCATACCGGATACCATCAATTGATTACATAAAGGTTTTCTGCAAATTTTGAAAAATTATAATTATTATTTTATTGATTGTAGTAACCCTCGTTATGTCGAAAAAATGCAAATGGAAAGACGATTATGTTGCTTATGGATTCACTTGTACAACAGAAAAAGATGGTATGCAACAACCACAATGCATTTTATGTTGCAAAATATTTTCAAACTCCAATCTTAAACCTATACTCTTAACATCTTGAACTATAAGTAGGCAAGATAGTACCGCTGGTATCAAAGATTTGATACCAGCGGTACTATCACAAAATTTGATGTTGCGGAAGTTCAAAAGCCCTTGTTAGAAGCTTCTTATCAAGTGGCATATCTGTGTGCTAAGAAAAGAAAAGGTCACAATAGCTGATGAATTAGTAAAACCATGTGCACTTGAAATTGCAAAAATTGTAATGGGTTCTGAAGCACAAAGGAAAATTCTGCAGATTCCGTTATCGAACAATGTGATTCGATCGCGCATTCATCATCTTAGTGTTTATATTTTACTGCAAGTAGTAGAAGATATCAAAGCCAGTCCCTCTAAAAGTGAGTATTCAACTGATGTTGATAATAGCAGTCAGTTGTTGGCATTTGTGTGATATATTAAGGAAAAAGAAATGTTGGAAGAATTTTTATTTGTGAGCCACTGGAATTGACAAAAGGAAATGATGTTTTCAATCATATTAAAAACTTTTTTTTTGAAACATCAAATACCCATGAATGTGATAGGCTCGATTTGCACTGATGGTGCCCCTGCAATGTTGGGCAAAAATTTTGGATTTTTTTCATGCATCAAGACAGAAATACCGCAAGTTACAATAACGCATTGCATGTTGCACCATCATGCACTTGCATCGAAAGCTTTGCCAGAGAATTTAAAACAACACTTAACTACTGCAGTAAATGTAGTCAAGTATATCCAAGGACGAGCGCTTAATCATAGTATCTTTCATGCTTTGCGTGAAGAAATCGGCTGTTCGTACTGTGCTTCTTTATCACACTGAAGTACAGTGGCTCTCCAAGCCCGCATGCTAAGCAGGGTTTTTGAGTTGTGCAAGGAAATTATACAGTTTCTTACTAACCAAAATTGTGATTTAAAGCTTTTGAAAAAAGAGAAGCAATACTTCGACTAGCCTACTTAGCAGATATATTTAGCCACCTAAATGAATTAAACACATCAATGCAAGGATTTGTTATGAACATAATAACAGCTAGTGAAAAATTATCTTTATTTATTCAAAAACTAAAAATTTGGAAACGTCCAGTTGAAAATGGGAATTTTGTAAACTTTCCTTTGCTTGATTCAATCGTTCTGGAAAATGAGAAAATAATAATTATACCTGAAATTGCAATACACCTACAACAATTGAGTGAATCATTTCATGGATACTTTACGACGGGAAATATTAGCAAAGTTCAGAGATGGATACTGGATCCATTTCTATTTGATCCAGATTCGATGAACGACAGCTATTTAATAAAAGACAATCTTATTGAAATACGAGCCAATGCATGTATTCAAATGGAATTTGAAAAACTGAACTTGGAACAATTCTGGTGTACACAGTTAGAACCTTATCCACAGCTGGCAAAAGCAGCATTGCACACTTTTACCATTTGCCACCACCTACTTGTGTTAAATGGGATTTTCATCACTTTTGCACATAAAAACAAAATCCAGAAATCTCTTAAATGCAAGTGATGACTTACGTGTGGCTCTTTCAAAAAAGAGCCTTGCTTCAAAAGTATTATTATGAATAAACAACAACAACATAGCCATTAAAAATTGAGATATTGTTTTGTATGTATATGTAAATGTATGTGTTTAATTTTCAATAAATGAATTGTCTTGCAATAGATGTAATTTCCTAAATAAAGAAATAGAAACATATTTTTCAAGGGGGTGCAAGAACTTATTTTTGGATTCAAGGGGGGTACCGATCACTAAAAAGGTTAAGACCCACTGAGTTAAAGTAATGTCTCCAGCAAAATAGAAAACCTAATTTTAAAATATGTTTGTGCTAAGAGAGATTTCAAGTTCGAGTTATCCTAGCTATTTGGGCAAGGATAAATAAAACAGAAAGTTTTTTTTTTTTTTTTTTTCGTGGGAAATAATGCAGAGCTGTGTTTTGCTAGCATTCATTGAAGTCAACAAGGTTATCCAAATTCCATTAATGAATGTTTTGAAAATCAGAATTTAAGGTAGTAGAAGTTAGAGTTCTGCAGGTTGTGGTTTGCAAGATTTGTTAAATGAAGACTGCAGAATGCAGTCATCAGCAAAACCATGTACTGGATTAATGTTCAGCTGGAGGAGATCTTTTATATTTAGAAGGAAGAGGGTGGGGGGAAAGAATAGAGCCCTGTGGGACTAGCATTACTTGTATAGTTAGAAGATGAGGAGCCATCCACCATCACCTAAAATGAGCATCCAGTCAGAAAGCTGGCTATTCAATTGCAGAAGTTAGGGTGTACACCAAACGAGAGTTCACTTAATAACCTTTGTGCCAGACTAGATCAAAAGCCTTGGAGATATCAAGGATAACTAACTGAAATTTGGCAAACCTTTCCATGGTATTTGTCCAGAGATGGATGACATTGGTTAGCATTTTTTTTTTTTTAATTTGATTTTGATGGTGCAAAGACATCAAAGGTCATATTGCACCAGGTTATTGGTTAGTAGAACAATCACAAACATCCATGCCATTGGCAGGAATTGAACCTGCAGACTCTTGGCTGGAGAGCAGATATGCTAACCACTCAGCCAACCAGGCTAACTGATCCCTTGTTGATCAGCAGTGACAGAATCCATACAATCTACCATTTATTAGATGAGTCGTCAACATATTACAGAAATTGGACGTTAATTTAAAGGAAAACATTTGTCACCTTCTTAGAAATAGGTTGTATATGGGATAATTTCCAGACTATAGGATAGATACCAGTGGAATAAGAAAGCATAAATAGGTGGCACAGAGTGGGAGTGAACTGTGGAGCACAAGGCCAGGAGACTTTTTGGTATCCAATATGAGCAAATTTTTTCCAATCTCTTTCTGTCGAAACACTCAATGCTATGTTCGACACAGCATTGAGTGTTTCGACTCAATGCTGTGTCGAAACACTCGACCCCCCCCCCCCTCCACACACAGCTCAGACTTAGCACCTTCATTATGGATGGGGAAGTTTATCAGGTGATGTGATGTTGGTCACTAGCAAGGACGGCTCATGCATAGGTACTGCGGAACTGCAGCACTCCCAATTTTTCTCGATATATAAATATATTTATTATTCATATTTGCTTGTAATATTTAATTTTATCATCAACAATCCTAAACAATTATCCTATTTTGTAAAAAAAAAAATAAAAATCCATCTTGTAACACTTAGGAGGACGAAAGAAGGTAGCAGCACTGTGTTTTCCACAGTGCCATATTGCTATGCATGCAAGCATATGCACATCATAGTGAGATGCGAGTAGTAGAGCGTTCGTAGTGCTTATCGTGTTTACTCCATCTCTTTAAATATTTGGACATTACAATTAAAGACATAACGTTTGTTATAGTAAATTCGAATTATACTAAACTGTATAATTTTATCGATAATAAACAATATTTTTCTGTGTTTAATTTTTTTTTAAATTTTTACCATAATTTTGATATTTTATCCAAACATGTATACACTGTACTTACAGTGTGTATGTATATTTCGAAAGTTGCAGCACTCCCACAATTTCAAGCCACGAGCTGCCACTGGTCACTAGGTGTGGACATGGACTTCTTCAGTACTGGTATTCATAAAATGATCATTGGGACAAGTGCATCAATAAATTTGGAGACTTTGCAGAGAAGTGCATGTTTACTTATTTTTTGTTGTATAATTTCACTTCCTATCAATAAACATCCTCGAGAAAAAAAAAAATGTTACCTTACTTTTCAGAAATCCCTCACAGAATCTTCTGTGGAACCATAAGTACAAAAAAAGTCTGATTGTCCAGTACCCCATTTCTGATAATCACTGTTTGATACTACTTGCCATTCATATTATCGTCATATTTAGTGTTGAATACTACAGCTAATCCTTTACACTTATCCTGATTGTCTGAATATGAAACATTGTATTTGTTGCTGAGATAAATTTCACCTGCTTTTGTCTTCTTTAATTCAGTAACACCTATTATGTAAATCTGGACTTATCCAATTCTGCAAGTTCCATGTTTCCACTGATGCTTATTATGTAAATAGTGCCAATCGAACTCTGCTGATGTTCAGTAGGGATTTGTTCTAGTAGCTGTCATTTTGCTGTTGCCCTGATTTACCAACTAAAACAACAGGGAGAGGGCCTTGTTTAACCAGGTGATGCCCAGCTGGCATGAAATTCTCTCCTGTTGTCATTTTGGATTAAGCAAATAATACAATTTGATCAGCTAAATTCCAAGCTGCCAGCCCATCCTCATTTGTTCAGCATCCAGGTAAATACCTACTAATGAAATGCACTAAGAGAAGGTGAGGAATGGATATTATGTCCAAATCCGTAGGTCAGTTCTCTGCCTTCCTAGTCCTAATTTCTTTTAAATTATATTAAATTGTATTACTTTTACGGCTATATTAAATTGTATATTATTGTTTATTTTTGTAGTCCTGTGTAGGTCAGCGGTAGTGGCATTTGTATTCCCTGTGCTAGGCCACCTGAAGAATGACAAGTTCCAATCTAGTTGGCGAGAAGAGGAACTTTTTCTAAGCCTTTGTTCAACTGGTTCAAAAGTTAGTTGATCTCCGGAACGGGCAAGATTCCCCCCCCCCCTGGAAATTTGGGTTTTTCATCATGTAAACAGTAAATTCAAGAAAATTAACTGTAGAACCAACATTATTTCAGACTATACATATTATATTAGGGCTAGGACCACGAAATAGTGGCACGTCAGTCGCCTCTTCATCAGATATTGCCTATATTTAGTGATAGTATAAATGGCTGCTGCTGCTGGAGATTGAACTGTCCGATTAGTTTCCAAAAGTTAGAACTAAAACAGCCTCCCCTACTCCCTATAAGCAAATAATATGTATTAGCTGATTGTTTTTGTTTAATCCTTTACCCAAGTGTAAGCAAACAAAGTTTGCACATGTAGTATCTTCATAAGTGACGAAGGGATTTAAAATAAGTAGTTTTTCATTACTAATAAAAAAAACTCCAGATCTAATATTTCATTATAACAAAAAAAAAAAAAAAATTTTAAATAAAATATATATATAGGGTGTTTAAAAAAGAATGTCCCAATTTGAAAATTGTATATATCTGCAACCATGAACTACAAATGAATGCGACTTGTACCATGTGAACGGCCTTGGCCCAGAGTTTGGTATGACAACCGCTAGATGCCACTTCTAGCACCCAATTAGCTGCTATGCTTAGTTAACGAGAAGATGGCATCTAGTTAACAGAAGGCGTTTTCATTATTAAATATAATTATTTGAAATCGGGTTATTCTCTTTCAAACACCCTGTATATATAGGTCTGCGCGATTAGCCTAGTGGCTATGCGCTTCGCAACCATGTGCCTGGAAAAGGAGTGTCCTAGGTTCGATTCCTGTCGCTGACGTGAGCAGCTTGAGGATCTTGCTCAGACATAACCAAGTTAGCCGGTCTTGGGCAGGAAAGCAGGGTTTTTCTCCCACAAGCAGGAAAACCAGCCCTGTGAACACACAATATATATATATATATATATTGTGTGTTCACAGGGCTGGATATATATATATACATCCTCTGTCCAAAAAGAAACCGAACTTTTCGAAAATAGAGGAAACTAATGGTGCCACCAGTTGTATCTTTTTGTTGTCCAAAGTGGCAACCTTCATTAGTGTTGTGTAAACTGTTTATGACATTTGTTTCATTAGAAGCTGAGTTATAGTGCAAAGTGACAGTGTGTTTTGACGAATGGTCAGAAAATGAGTTTCAGAGAGCTGCGATTGACTTTTATGTTAAACTTAAATTAACACAAAAAGCATATGTACTCAAGTATACGAGTGGTTTAAGCGATTTCAAAGTGGTCGTGAGACACTTGATGACAACGAAAAGCTAAACTGAGCAAAGTTAAGATCCAAAAAGTGTGTGAATTCATCAAAGAAAACCTGAAATCGTCCATGAGATTGATTGAAGATGAATTGGGGATTCCTAAATCAACTGTGCACAACATTTTGACCAAGATTTTGGGCCTTCGAAAATTGAATTCGCGATTTGTTCCCCACAAGTTGGCTGACGACCAAAAATGTATCGAATTGAACACTGCAAGGACTTTATTAAAACCGCTTGTAAGGACTCTTTACAATCGAAACGATATAAAAAAACTCATTTAATGAATTAATTGACTGCCAAATGCTGTATCGAAGCTGAGGGAGAATATATTAATTGAAATAAATGATTTTAATAATTATAATTGGCCTGTGTTTTATTTTCTATCAAAAGTTCGGTTTCTTTTTGGACAGAAGGTGTATACACACACACACACACACAAAATTTAAACCCATGTTGACTTACATTGATTGCGGTGTTTCAGTATGAGCCCGAAACAAAGGTGGTCTCCACTCAGTGCCAGAGTGTTGAGTGGAGACAACAGAAGAGAGGCATCCGAAAAAAAGTCGTTTGGAGAAGTCATAACTAAAGACAATGCTGATTTGTTTCTACGAGTCCAAGGGCATTATCCACAAAGAATTCGTTCTACCTGGCCAAATGGTCAATAGAGTTTTATCTCCAAGTTTTGAAGCGAATGATAGTGAGAATTCATCGCATACGGCACGAATATTGTGATACAGATAGTTGGTCAGTTTCGCACGATAATACACCATCTCATCGTTCGAACATCGTGAGACAGTGTTTCAGCAAAAACCAAGTTTGTGTGTTGAATCACTCACCGTATTCACCTGATTTAGCATCCTGTGACTTCTTTCTCTTCCCCCCAATTTCTTTTGTCGATGAAAGGAAAGCGATATGACACCATTGAAAACGTTCAAGCGGCAGTAATCACGACCCTCAACAGTATCCCAAAAACGATATAAAAAACTCATTTAACGAATTAATTGATCATGCTAAACGCAGTATCGAAGCTGAGGGAGAGTATATTGATTGAAATAAATCATTTGAATAATTATAATTAGCCTGTGTTCTATTTTCTATCAAAAGTTTGGTTTCTTTTTGGACAGAGGGTGTATATATATAAAATTTAAATCGAGCTTAATTCATGGAAGTCAACAGCCTCTACATAAACCCTGTTATGTAGAGGCTGTTGACTTGACATCAATTATAGTTTGTTTTAGGTGTTTATCAGAACACCTAGAACAAAAATGATATTAAAGCAACTGATATAACCACGAGAAAGAACATACTAGTAGCAGAGTTATGAAGATAAATTACCTTCATAACTCTGCTTCTAGTATGTTCTTTCTTGTGGTTATATTAGTTTAAAGTTTACTTTAAATATCATTTTTGTTCTAGATGTTTATCAGAACTTTCTAGTACCCTCCCCCAGACCAGTTTTGACTTTTACTGAAGTCTCATGACTTTAAATTTTTCAAAAAATGACAACATATGCTAAAATATTAATTAAAAACTTTAATTAAAGTTTTTTAAATTAATATTTTGAACCAAGATTTCGGAATGTTACATTGCCATCTTCTGGGAATATAAAACTATGATATGTTCACACAGGCACGAACAACGAGCAAATGAGGCTGAAGAAGGCAATTGGTGTTGGTCATAGAGTCCTAAAAGTGCCCCTTAGTGGGCTAAATTGGGTTGTCTTGGCTGTTGGGCTGATGTTCTAAGGAGGAAAGTTTCCCAAATTTGGGGCAGTCTCATGCACCCAAATTTGTTGAGATTTGGGAAGTTCTTTAGAGCTGAGGCTGATTCCAGGAACAAGCTTTCATTATTATATTTGCTATGATGTAGTAGTGGCTTTCTTCCAGCGTATTTTGTGGTAGGTATATAGTGCATGGTCCACAAGTCCTGAGTGGCTGTATTGGTGAAACCGGATGTAGTCTTTGTGTTTGGATATCCTGATATTAGCTGTCCTGCCTGTTCGGCTGTAGTAGGACAGTTTACAGCTGCAGGGGACCTAGTATACTCCAGGTAGTTCTAGGGGAAGTGGCTGGTCTTTGGTGGAGTAGATAAGAGATGCCAATTTCTTATGGGGTTTGTAACTGGTAGTCAGGTAATATTTTTTTAGGATTTTTGTGATCTTTTCAGACTTGCCCCGGATATACGGAATGGTGATAGATTTAGTGTAATCTCTGTTAAGAATGGGGGTTGTGGTTAACTAGTTTTAATATTTTTTGTTGGTTGTAGCCATTCACTAAGAAGGTGTTAAGGATGTGGTTAAGTTCAGTAGTTAGGGCATTGTTGTCTGAAAAGATTAATTTAGCCCTATTATACATGTTTTTATAATCCCATATTGTTTGCTGGTGAATGTATCTACCTATATGGGTCGGTTTTCTGTAAACAGAGAAAGCCAGAGACCCATCAGGCTGGCATGTAATCAGAGTGTCTAGAAAAGGGAGACTGTTATTGTTTTCTTTTCCCAAGGGGAACTGGATTCTGGGGTGTTGATTGTTTAAATGTGTCAGGCAGTTGTGGAGCGTCTAAGCCATGTAGTCAAATAGTGAACACATCATCCACGTAGCGTAGCCAGACAGTGGGTTTTTGTGGGGCAGAGTTTAAGTCTTTTTTTTCAAAAGTCTCCATAAAGAAGTCTGCCAGAGGTGGAGAACCCATGGCTGTACCCTCTGTTTGTAGAATTTTCTCTGCCAAACGAACTGAGTTCATGGTGGAATGAAACAGGGCTGAGATATCAGGAGGAGATTTGGCTTGGATGAGATCCACGGTATCATCGAGTGGAACATTTGTGAATAAGGAGGAGACATCAAAACCGATCATCATGTCAGTATGTTGGAGTGAGAGGTTTTCTACGCTAGCTTTAAAGTTGGCTGAGTTTTTTTATATGTGATGGTGTGTTGCCAGTATAATGTGTGAGCACTTTGGCTAATTTGTATGTGGGGGAATCGACGCCATTCACAATGGGACGTAATGGCACATTCTGCTTATGGATTTTTAGTAGTATATATATATATTTTTTTTTAATTTGGGGGGGATCTAGAGTTGAAGAGTTTTAGTCTACTAGTCACTTCCGTAGGCCAAGAAGTAACCTTCTTAAGGAGTCTTTGGAGTGTTCTGATTTGGGAGCTGGTGAGATCATATTCAATGGGGGAGATAGGTAGAACGATCTAACAGTAAAGTTGAAAGTTTACATGTGTAGTCCGTTTGGTTGAGAACCACAGTGGCATTTCCCTTATCCACTTTGGTGATTACTATTTTGCTGTTGTTCTTCATTTCTTGTAGAGCTTTTAGTTCTTCTTTAGATGGGTTGGTTTTTGGCGGTTTAGCTTTATTAAGAACTCTGGCTACATCCAGTCTGATATTGTTAGCAATATGAATCGAAGGTTGCAGATACCACATTCTACTTGTATCATTTCTTCAGATGGTATTGTTTTTGGAGTTATGGTGAAGTTGTGGCCACGTGCAAGTGTGACGAGTGCTTCAGGGTAACAGAAGAAAAGGTAATTACCATGTTGAGCAGTATTTGAGGTTCAGAGGCAGAGTTCTTTTTTAGATTTTCAAACTTTTTAATGTGCCGACATTGTATTTTAATAAATTCTTTCTCTTCTGAAGTACGCGAGACATCTGAGAGGATCATTCAAAGGTCGTCGTTCAGCGTAGTAGCAAGCTCTTCCTCTAATGCACGAATAGCCTCATTTGTGTCGGCCAAGAGAATGCGGGTGGTAGTGATCTGTTCACATATCAGAGCGAAGCTAATGAGGTTATAAGTTGTCTTCTTCAGCCTCGTTTGCTTGTTATTAGTGCCTGCATGCACATATCATAGTTTTTATGTTCCCAAAAGATGGTAATGTAACATTGCCGAAATATTGGAAGGTATTGATTAAAGTTTTTTAATTAATATTTTATTATAGTATACGTTGTAATTTCCTGAAAAATGTAAAGTCATGTGTAACCAACATATAGTATAAGTTTATCTACAAGAATTATTGAAGTCTCAACAGTGGAAGCCAGATCCAGGAAGATCTTTTACACACAAACTTTGCTTACACTTGAAACAATATATTTTCTTCTCAAATATAATTTTACTGGCAAAAATACTTTTTACAACTATCTCTTATCCACAGTATTTTAATAAGGTGATACACCTTTTCATTACTTGCATACAGAAAATATAACTTGTGCACTGATTCAAACTTCGTGGTTTCTTGGGTCTGTCACCTAATGATGAGACCTCCATAAAGGTTAAAGGAAGAAGCATTCTAGGAGATGCTGAATTTTCGGATAGGTGATGTAGATCACCCACATTATGCAATAATCACCACGGAGAGGAAAGATTCTATATTATAAGGATTTTCACCTGTGAAGACATCATGCAAAGAAAACAGGAAAGTGACTACTTCCATAAATGTTCTCTCTCATCTTCAACATTCCATGTGAGCAGTGGAAGAATGGAAGGGAAGCAGATTGTGAGATCAATTGCAGAATATGAGCAGGCAAGCATATGGAGGAAAGTATTGAGTATATTATTCAAAAGGGAGAAGTCATTATTGTCAAGGATTCGTTCAATGACACAACCTCATTTATTTGTAAAAATTTACCTATTGTTTTGGCTTTATAGATTTGTCTGATTTTTTTCAGGAAGTTGAGGGCTTACCCTTATCAGATTTATATTTATCAATTATTTTGGGGAAGTATGGATAGCCAGTGTTCATCACTCAGGTAAAATATTCAATATATCTGATGTGTCAGGGTTAGTTGGCAAGTGTATTAATTTACTTTCAGTGGATACCGAAGTATCCATTGTTTTTTGTAAAGGATGTCTGGTGGTTTATCTTTAAGTGATATCTTTGCCATAATTTTTTTGACAATTGGGTTCTCATCAAATGGAACCATTTTTGGAGTTGTCTCCATAGTAAGACTATAGGTCATTTGATGCGCTCAATGAAGCACTGATGATCATTAAGTTCAGGTATGTATAAATTATCAAATGGTGGAACATACATTCATGTTTGAGATGCTGTTGACATCTTAGGAAAAGAGGATCTCAAAACAGGTGTAGTGAAAAACTTCCTTTTTGCATCCTGATATAAGGAAGCTACATTGTAATTGGTTGGTGAATTTAGAGCTGATGTAAAAGTGGCGTTTTATTCTTAGAAAATTGTTTTATAGTACAATATATTAGTGTAGATTTGTGTTTTTAGCGTATCGAGAAAAAGAAGGCTTTACTCCACTAAGGAGGTTATTGAAAATGAATTAATCTCCAAAATAGCAAAATAAAAGCAGATTATAAGAGAGATGTGGGAATTACAGAAAGTCGAGAGATGTTTGAATGAGCACAAAAAGGAAAAAAAAAGTTAAGCAGCAAAATAAGAAACAACAAAGCACAGAATCAGGTAAGTTATGTTGTTTGTAAAAAGGATGTTATTTGGTATGGAGACTATCATAAAACATTGTTGATAAGCGGGTTACAATGTCGAGTTTTCCAGGAGAGCTCAAATTAAAAATATAGCACATGCAATTCAGAGAAAAGTAAACAAGATCATAATTGTAGTAAGTACTAACGACTTAACTAGTGATAAGTTCAGTATGAGAGAGGGCATGAAACGGTTGTCGGAGAAGCAAGAGAGAAGAGTGAGAAAGTGAAAATAGTAAGCATATTATCTCGATATGATAAAAATGAATTAAAAAGGGCTATGATGGTGACAATTCGATGCATAGCTTGTGTAGAAGTAATGGGAATGGATGCGAGTTTTTGGATGTGTGGAGTTTGAGGGAAGATTAGATTTGTATAAGAAGGACGGTCTACATCTGAATGCATTTAGTATCAGGAGTCTCAGGGAAACTAAATTATAATGGGAGGAATGGTGAGAATATGAGTAAGAGTGACAATGTCATATAATGGTGCTAATGGGCATTATCAAGGAAATTTTTATCAGGAGAGAACTATTTTGACTTTGTGTTCATCCGGTTCGGACCCATCAAACATGTGCAAAGATGTCTATGTGCATAAGGCACTAGAGAAGAATAGAAATCTGCAGGTTGTCCAACTGTGTCATACACTACAGACAAGAGTATAAAAAACATTCAGGCAAATTGTTATGTCTATACACAAATGCCAAAAATTTTTTCATTTTATCATCATCATGAGTATCAAGGATTTAGGCCTAGCATGGCCTGAGCAGCCTTAGAAGTCATCGTTGAATCGTTTTATAGGATGTCCTTGTTTTTTTTTTCCTAATGGCTTGTACTTTAAGGCTTGTTTTGGTAATCTTTCTGTTTTCATTCTTTGAACGTGTTCCATCCATTTATGTTTATATTTTTTAATTTTTTCTATTACTGGTTCTTGGTTTAATTCTTTCATAATTTCTTCGTTTCTTTTGTGACCAAATAGGGTATACGTTGCAGTTTTTCTCATAAACTTCATTTCTGCTGTTGTTAATCTTTTTTGTTTTATTGTCCAGATTTTGCTTCCATACATTAAGACTGGTAGGGCTAATGTATTGTATACTTTTAGTCTGGTTTATTTTTGAACTAGGTTTGGTTTAAATATAGAGTTAATTACACCTGTTATTTTTAAATATTTTGCAATTTTTACGTTTATATCTTTTTCATATGTGATCATACATCCTAGGTAGTTAAATGAATTCACCTGTTCTAAGATCTTGTTATCTATTACTATTTTAGTTCTTGCTGGATCTTGTCCTTTAAAGACCATAGTTTTTGATTTTTCTGTTGATATTATCATACCATAATCATTGGATATCTCATTTAGATCTAAAATAGTTTTCTGTAAGTTATCTTCAGAATTTGTAATTATTATTTGGTCGTTGGCAAAGAGGAGAGTGTTTAAGTTTACTGTAGGAGAAAGTTTAATTCCTTGATGTAAATTTTTATTCCATTTTATTATTATTTCATTTAAGTAGATATTAAAAAGAGTTGCTGAGAGGGGACATCCCTGTTGGATCCCTTGGTTTATCTCTTTCGTATATGATAGCTCGTGATTTAATCTTATTTGTATTTGATTATTTTCATATATACTTGTGATAGCTTTTAGGATATTATTTGGTATTTGTCTTTCTTTTAATATGTTAAATAATATATTTCTTTTAACTAAGTCAAATGCTTTTTCAAAGTCAATAAATGCAATATGTGTTTCTAAATTGTATTTTCTTCTTTTCTCTAATTTCTTTTCTTATCCTTTTCTAAATCCATTCTGTACTTCTAAAATAAAGTTTTCAGAATATTTCATTAGTTTGCTATTTAAGATTCTGCTATATATTTTGTAACAGGAATTTAGTATACTCATACCTCTATAGTTTTTAGGGTCATCTCTATTACCTTTTTTAAAGATAGGAATCGCCTAGCTTATCTTCTCCAGTTGATTTTCCGTTTCTTGTTTCTTTCAGGCCGATTTCTAATTCTTCTTTAGTTATTTCCTTTTCATTAATTGTTTGCCAGTTGATTTTTTTAAAATATTTGTCTGTCCACAGTTCTGTGTAGTAATTTAGAAATTCTTCTAATTTCAATTCAGTGTTTAATTTTATGTTTTCTTTGGTATCTGATTTTTAAGTGTTTCAAAATCTTATATACATCATCATCAAATTCCTGCCATGTACCCTCAAGGGGTGTACAGGATATGACAGTACTACATGAAAAAATTACATCATTACTAACTTCCTATCTACAATTTTCCTCCAAATCAGTCTGTTACTTGTCAAGACTCCAACATTATCGGATCTTATATTTCTATCATCTAAGGCACTTTGTACCGTATCAATCCACCTACATCTTGGTCTTCCTCTGGGTCGTTTTCCTGCAAACCTGGCAAAGAACACTTGTTTTGCTAATCTTTCCTCTCCCATTCTATTTAAGTGACCATACCACCTGAGATTAGCTCTGCTAACGCATTCCTGGATGCTGACAATGTCAAGTTCTTTCCTAATATCCTCATTTTTAATATGATATTGCCATTGATGCCATCTGTTCATGCCTCTAATCTTTCTCAGGACTCTCATATCTACGGTCTATAGTCTTTGGTCAAGTGTTTTACTTCTGACCCAGCTCTCAGATCCATAAGTTAAAACTGGTTTGAACACTGTCTTGTATACAGCTAATTTAGTGTTCCGACTAATTTCTCTCTTATTCCATATGAATTTATTCAATTGACTTCCCACCATACCAGCTTTGCTGATTCTGTTGTCTATTTCTATATTTAATTTACCATCTTCAGTAAAAATCGTGCCTAAGTAGCTGAAATGTTTTACTTGTTCCACAGGTTCTCCATTGACAACACAGTTGACATTTTCAATGATTCTGCCTATTTTCATTGTCTTTGTCTTTTTAATGCTGACCTTCATACCATATCTATTACAACAGCAACTAAATTTAGTCAGAGAATCTTGCAGACTTGTAGCGGATTTATTTAGAAGTATAACATCATCCCCATAAAGCAAAGAGCTGATATTAACATCTCCAATTTTGATATCAGGTTTAATACCACTTTCCTTCATAATGTGATTCATATAGATGATGAATAACAGAGGTGATAATGTACATCCTTGTCTCACACCAGATTTAACATTAAACCATCTTCCTGTACTTCCTTCAATTCTAACTGCAGACTTACAACTCAAATAAAGACTAAGTATTGCTTGATATAATGCCCCATTGACGCCATATAACTGCAGCGTATTGAATAGCTTCTCTCTTGGCACCTTGTCATATGCCTTTTCCAGATCGACAAAACTTAAATACAGATCTTTGTTATATTCCCATGCTTTCTCGACTATTTGTCGTAAAGTGAAGATCTGATCCTGACAGCCTCTATTTGGCCTGAATCCAGCTTGTTCTTCAGCAAGCTTTTCTTCCACAATTCTTCTCAACCGTTTCTCAAGTATACTTGCATAGATCTTGCCAGGAACACTCAGTAGGGAAATATCTCTGTAATTCTCACATTCAGTTTTATTTCCCTTTTTATATATGGGTACTATGAGAGCTCTACTCCAATCATCGGGAATTTGTCCCTCTCTCCAGGCTTTCTGAACTATGCAGTGCAGCCACTGTAAGACTTTTATACCACCATACTTCAGCATTTCTGGTCGAATATCATCAACTCCTGCTGCCTTTCCACATTTCAAGCCTTTGATGGCTTTTTCTACTTCAAGTATGGATATGTATTCCTGACTGCATGCCTGGTCAGTGTTTTTTTATCACTGTGCTGTCATCACTGCTTGTTTCATTTAGCAGTTTTTCAAAGTAATTACTCCATACTTCAAGGATATCTTTTTCTCCTGTTTTCATGTCACCTTTATCATCTCTAACTCTTTTACAGCAATCTTTCCTCCATTCCTAAGCTTCTTCAACAACCTCCAGAATATTTTGCCACCTTCTTGATATTTATTTTCTATATTCTTGCCAAAGTCCTCCCATGACTTTTGTTTAGCTAGTTTTACACAGTGTTTAGCTTTCTTACATTTGTCTCTGTATTCTGTAAGAGTAAAAGCTGACTTATTTGCCAGGAACTTTTGATATGCTTTCTTCTTTTCCTTCACTGCCTCTTTAACTTCCTGTGTCCACCAGGGAGTTCTGATTTTTTTATCCTTGCACTTATATATACATCTTATATACATTGGGTCTTATTTTATATAAATCATGTTCTAAATTAGAAACAAATTTGTTCCATGATTCTCTGTCTTTTTCTGACTACTCTTTTAGCTATGGCTCTTATTCTTTTATATTCTATTTCATCTTCTAATCTTTTACTGCTTAACCATTTGTGAGAGGCTTCTTTTTTCTTTTTGATTATTTCTTTGATTGTATCATCCCAGATCTTCAGTTTTTTCCTTTTATTGAATTTTTTGGCCTTTCCTAAGCTTTCATTTGCTGCTGCATTTAGTATCGATTTTATATTAAGCCATTCTATTTCTTCATTTTGTTTTATTTTATCTAGATGTTGGTTAATTCTTTGTTCATATAGCCATTGTACATTTGTGTCATTCAATAGCCTAGTTTTATAAACAAATGTTTCAATTTTTCTTTCTGTTCTTGTTACTTGTAGCCATTTAGGTGGTAATCTTAATTTTATTTTAACAAGGAAGTGGTCACTGCTTATTTCATATCCTCTGTGAACTCTAACATCTAGTGAAAATTTTGATGTATTTTCAATTAATATGAAGTAATCTAATATTGATTTCCATCCTCTTGCTTTCATTTTATGGAGGGTCTAAAAAGGACAAGAGGGCATCCTTGGAAGCTAAGAATGAATGTTGCTAAGAAGGGGGTGAGGACTAGATTTTTCTTTCATAGGGTGGTGCATGATTGGCTTGCACACACAACATCCAATGGATTGCCATTGGATGTTGTGTGTGCAAGTATGAATGAATTCAAGAATAAGTATGATAGCTGCTGAGTGCAACATGTGGCTTCCTTTGATGAGTAACTGACTCCCTGGAGGTCTCTCTTAATAATAATATATTTTGTTCTGTTTTAATTTTTTGTATTTCTTTTTCATTTTTCAACTTCTGACATGCATGAGAGTAGGCTGGATGATTGTTGAGTTGACACAACCTGACAGTTGGCACATTTAGTTTTTTTTTGCAGAAAATGTTTTTTACTATGCTCCCTACTACCACATTGGACACAGGTGGTAGAGCCATGACATGTGGTTTGGGCATGCCTGTATTTAAAGCATCTTGTAGAAGAGTGATATCAGAATGGGATCTCCTTGATGTTCCCATTTAGGAACATATGCTTTAACAGGAGAGTTGAGATACTTTGCTTTTACAGATGTTGGAGGCTTAGTGTATCAAAATTAAAGAAGATGCTCGTGGTTGGAACTAGATGACCATCCCTACATATCACGATGCACAACACACATTAAGTCCCTGATATCAAAGCTCTGAACATATCTCCTCATCAGGAGATCTCATTCTGATATTACTCACCTACAAGTTTATGAGTTGTTGCTATGAGTTGTATTCGACCCATCAATGTTGTTCCTAGTAGTTTCTCACTGTTACTGACATGTTTTCAGAAGGAAATCATCAGAACATAAATTAACAGTTTTGAGATATCTTGCCACTCCATCTAAATCCTTTTGAATAAAGAAGGATGATATGTTTCCAATTGGCTTTTCACCTGTTGCATGGATGTTCAAAAGCAATGGGACATTTATACTAGTTTCATATATCTTTTGTTTCTTACTTCTATTACCAAATGCTGTATCTATAACATCAGTACTTGGTTGGGCCCCTGAAATGTTTGAGGATGAAGAATTCATGCTCAAGTGGTTTTTGGTTAAGTGCCAGAGCTCCCCACCCATCACAGATCCATGCATAGATGCCACTTGATGGCAAGCAATCACTGCACTTGGGAGTGAACAGCAGGGCTACCATCTATACAAGAACCACAGCAAGCATTGGACCCTGACCCCCAGACCATGGAATGAGAGACTTACTGCAACACCGTTGATCCTTGCACACAAGCCCACTAATTAAGTGATCCTGAACAGACCATCCAGGATCCTGTCTTCGGGATGAAGCAGAGGCTAAAGTAGTGGACAACTACCAGGATTCCCCTCCTTTCCAGATGTCCACAAATTGCACACAAACACAGCAACAGGGTGTAGGATCCCAGTGACGGTGGACTTGAAGAAAGGATAAATACAGCATAGAATACAGGAAGAAAAGCAAATAAAAAGAGAAAGAATGAAAGGGAAATCCTCCCCTACCATCACTAGGAGGGGAGGATTTAGAAACGACAGAGTTTAGCTGACAGGTGGAGAAGAGGACATGATAGAAACTTATAAGTTACTAAAGGGATTCCATAAGACTGACATAAAAGAAATTTTTCCATACATGGGGAATAGGGAGAAAATATGGGATCACACTTGGAAGTTATCTCAGAGTGGTTAGTAATGGTATGTGGACTAAATTCATTATTTCAAGAGTCATGAATGAGTAGAATGGATTGCCAGAAGTGGTTGTAAGTGCTGCAACAGTGAATAAGTTTAAGATGTATGATAGATACTATGAGTCTACCATGATGAGTCTTCTGACTCCACAGACTACCTGCATAAATAATATTTACTCCAACTCCTGTCCACATTTCATGTTTATGAAAGCTTTCTCTACCTCAAGTACTAATATGACCCCTGTTTGCATTCTTCTGAAAATTTTCTATTACAGTTCTATCACTGCTTGTTTCATTTAACAATCTTTCAAAGCTGAAAGTTTATTTTTCACTAGGTTAGACTATAATAAATTTAGTTTAATCCTTTATCCCAGTGAGAGCAAACAAAGTTTGCACCTGAAAATATCTTCAGGACGGAATATAGTGTTGTACTATCTTACCTGGGTAAGTAGTGCAACACCAGGGCAACTCGTAGCAACGGTAGAGCAAGATACCAACACTCCTATCCCAGTATCTCCCATAATGCAAAACACATCTCCTTGTGGATATGTGTTTTGCATTATGGGAGATATATGCTTTTATCCAGACATCTAGGATGTTGCTGTCTTCAATTTTCATGTCACATTTATCATTTTTGATTAACTCTTTCCTCCATTTCTAAGCTTTTTCAGCAATCTACATAACATTTTGCCACCCTCCTGATATTTACCTTCTATATTCTTACTGAAGGCTTCCCATGATTTTTGTTTAGCTACTTTCACACTTGGCTTAGCAATCTTACATTTTTCTCTGTATTCTCTTAGAGCAACTGCCAACTTATTAATTAGGAACTTTTGGTATGCTTTCTTTTCCAGGGCTGCTTCTTTTGCCCACCATGGCAGTCTTATTTTTCTATCCTTGCAGACAATTTCACCACATGCCTCCTTAGATGAATGTTGGCCACCAAGGTTTGGAGTCTTAGTGGCCAACCATGAGTTATTCAGTTTCATCCTACTTAAAAAGTGGTGTTGGTTACTTCCAGTATCAAATCTTCTGTATACTCTATCCTAAACAAGCATGAAGATATCATGATCCACAATAACAGTCAATGAGGTTTTTCTTATTGTGTCTCCCCTCCACATAAACTTCTGGACAGCTTTATGTTGGGACATGGCTTTAGCAATGACTAGTCTATATTTTGTGCAGAAATCTAGTAGATACTTGCCATTTGCCCTTTTCTCCAAATGTTCCCAAAACATCTATATGTCTGGTGGTATTCACTTCCTACTCTGTTATTTAGATTACCAACAAGTACAACTCTTTCCATTTTCTTTATATCAGCTGCCTGCTCTAGTGACTAAAAAAAAATTCCTCCCCTTCTTCTTTAGAACCTTCTGAGGGATCTTACACACAAATAACTTTCATTGTCCATTTTCTCATTTTGAAGTCAAGAAGCTGATTCATGTTTGGTGTTGAATGCTATCACTACTACCCCTACCTTTGCTTGATTATTATTTCCTAAATATAACATCCTATACTCATTTAATAAGATTTCACCTATTTTTGTCTTCTTTGTTTCTGTGGTGTGAATTATGTCCATGTGTACTTTTCTAGTTCTTCTGCAAGCTCGATTTCCTTTCCATTAACATTCCTTATATTGATGGTTGCTATCTTCAGTTCTTTTGACATTGGGTTTGTTCATCTTCTTCTGGATGTTGAGCATGGGTCTGTTACAGTAGATGACTTTTCACTGCTTGCCAGTTCCCTGGTTAAAACAGTATTGGTCTTGTGGACCACACTCCAGCCAGCATGAAATCTCATCATGTTGCATCATCATATTATTTGTGGTTTAAGCCAACAGAGTACAATTTGGTCAAATTGCCAGCACATGCTTGTTTGTTCAGTGCCCAGTGGATATCTAATAACAGGGGTACATGACATGAAGGTGAGGACTGGACATTAGGTTAGAAGTCTCAGTCGGTTCTCCATATTCCTTAAAGGTGATATGGAGATCGCCTCTCAGTTATTTGGCTTTGATCCTTAAGCAACCCCCTAGTTGCAGAATCTTTAATACATTAAAGAGAAAAGGTTAAGAAAAGATATTTAAAAAAATAAAAAAAAAGCATAAAGAAGAAACATGCCTGTAACAGAAAAGAAAAAGGCTGTAATAGGTCAATTAGCTAGCCTTTGCTTCTTTAATGTATCAAAGATTTTTGGTGCAATCTTTAGTTCACAATCCCAAGTATTCTCAAGAGAATATTTCAGGTCAGGTCAAATGTGAAGCTTGCAGAAAGTCAGCAGCAGTATACAAGGTGGTATAATGCTAATAACAAAAGAGAATGCAAGATTTTTTGAAAGCTGTAAATGCTATAGATGATTCTTAATTAGACATGAAAAAATTTTTTTTTTCAAAGTTATCTTACCTGGTCCCTCTATAGTGGCTTGAATATCTGTCACATCTTCTTCATTTATGCGCACTTTTATCCCTTCAGGAGGAGTGGAAGAAAGCTCTGAGAGCTCCTTAGTGACCTGTCGAATCACTTGAGGAGAAAGGTTCTCCACATTGGAGCTCTAAAAGAAGGGGAAAAAAATTACCACACTTAAAAATTTTTAATTGCTATAAAGAGCAAGAATATTAATAATTAGGAAATGTTATGATGCAAAACTTTACTGTGCTATCGGTGTATGTTTCATCCTTCCAACTTTAGTTGGAAGGATGAGACATGCACCATTCGAGTAAAAAAAAGACGTGGGTTTGATTCTTGCACAATGTGAGAAATCTTTGGACTTTTCAAATGAAAATGAGGTAACTGATCTCATACAAATATAATAGTTTTTTTTTTTGAATCCCATGAATTCAGGTTTTGCTCCAGAAAAACAAACTAGCCAGATAACACGTGCTGTTAAAAAAATACTATACAGGGTGGAGTACTACAGTGAATTGTGTAATGTGGATTATGAAGCATAGATCGTTGGTGGATTGTGTAATATATATAGCAAATAACCTCGTGCTCTACACCCTGGAACTCCATGGAGACGTAATAATATGCAAATAGCATGCAGAAATTATTCTTACTTTTCTAGGATTATTTATATATTGAAGGTGATCTTTGTTGCTTTTGTCTCTGTGGGTTTGCATGTATGTCTATTTTTCTGAAGTCCTTTATAAGAACCAGTTCTTGTTGAATTAAATTTGAAATTACTCAATCCTTCACAATGGAAAACTGGATTCTGGAATGTTGAGTACAGAATATTTCCACTGGATATTGATAGCAGATTAATAATAATGTAAACTTAATCATGTAGTGCTGTCATTGTAACCTGAACACCCCTTGAGAGTACATATTAGGAAATTGATAATGAATTATAAGATATAAACATCCGTGCCACAGGATTGGAACTCCATTTGCAGGCCACAGAACAGCCCAGAGTTTTCAGAGTAAAGTATACTAAGTGGGAGAAATGCTGGCAACATTGGGATAAGCAAAAAAGTATAACTGAAAACAGATTGTCACTGTAAGACTTATGATTAAAGAAAATAATCTTTAAAAGCAGAATTAAGTATGGAGGATGATTCTTATTCTTTCTAATGGATTTTATGATACCTATTAATGGCATAGTCTAGAGGTGCTGACATTTCTTGACATAATGGATTTCTTTTAATATTGTACCAACATAAGAGATAAAAAATATAACACATCAATGCAATGTGTTGGGTAAGAAGACATAATCCATATGTTCATGGAGCTATATCTCTGCTGTTCTCTTGTATATAAGAAACTTAGTTCATACTTTTGTTTTAAGGATCTGGCATTTCATACTTTTCTAGGCTTATTTTATATATGGATGGTGATCTTCGCTGCTTTTGTCTCTGTAGGTTTGCAAACACTGTGTAAAACTAGCTAAACAAGTCATGGAAAGACTTTGATAAGAACATAGAAAATAAATATCAGAAAGGTGCAAAATATTCTAAAGGTTGTTGAAAATCTCAGAAGCAGATGAAAGAGAAAAATAATTAGAGATGATAAAGATGACATGAAAACTGGAGAAAAAGATACTCTTTTGATGTATGGAGTAATTACTGCAAAAAATTGCTAAATAAAATTCAGCAAACAACTGAATAAAAGTTGAGCAGTTCTCAGATATGAACCGTAGACTAAAATACACAAACATTATTCAAGAAAAAATGAAAGAGTTTGAGAACAGAAACTAAATCTTGGAGATTCCGTGGCAAGCACTGAAGAAAACATTGATTGATTCAGCCAGAGAGGCATGTTGTGAGGTTGTCTGCAAGGATAGAAAAATCAAAACTCCTTGGCGGACACAAGAAGCTAAAGAACCAGTGAAGGAAAAGAATAACGCATATCAAAAGTTCCTGGCAAATAAGTCAGCTTGTGCTCTTAGAGAATACAGGGACAAATGTAAGAAAGCTAAACAAAAGTCATAGGAAGACTTTGGTAAGAACATAGAAAATAAATATCAAGAAGGTGGCAAAATATTCTGGAGGTTGTTGAAAAAGCTCAGAAATGAAGGAAAGAGTGCTGTAAAAGGAATCAGAGATGATAAAGATGACATGAAAACTGGAGAAAAAGATATACTTGATATATAGAGTAATTAATTTGAAAAATTGCTAAATGAAATAATCAATGAAAGCACAGTGGTATAAAACACTCAACAGGTATGAAATCAGGAACATATTTCCATATTTGAAGTAGAAAAAGCCATCAAAAGCCTGAAATGTGGAAAGGCAGCTAGAGTAGATGATATTCAATCAGAAATGCTCAAGTATTTACTATGGTGGGAGAATGATGGTTTTCTTCCACCATGGTCTTCAAGGCCAGAATGACTATAGTCATGATTATAGTTATCCGATTTGTGTTCATCTAAAAAAGATAGTGGCTGATCTCCCTGTCTGTCCGAAGTAAGCCAACTTGCAGGAACAGGGTAATTTATATACTCCAGGCACTAAGAGAGAGAAAGGAACTGACTTTGGTAGAACGGATAAGGGTAGCAAGTTTCTCATGGAGCTTAAAAGCTGTGTAGAGGTTATATTTTTTTAAGGACTTGGCTATTTTTTCTGATGTGCCACAGACATAGGGAGATGGCATTTCTGAAATCCTTTTGAATTGATGGCTGAGGAATGAGGGAGGAACTGATCATTATTATTATTTTTTAAATTCCATGATCACTGTAGCCATTGGATAGGAAGGTGTGTATATATGGTTGAGTTCAGTTGAAAGAAAGGTTCCACTGGAACAAAGATTATAGGCTCTATTGGTTAGAGTTTGTTTTAATGATGCCATATTGTTGAGAGGAGTGGTGGTGGGAAAGTTTGTGAATGTATCTGCCCGTGTGAATGGTTTTCTATGTACAGTTAGGAGAGGTTACCATTCAGAAGGTGTGTTACTAAGGTGTCTAGGAAGGGTAAGCTATTGTTATTTTCCATCGTAAATATTATTTATATTCCTTGAAGATGTCTCAGTGATGGAGATGAAATATTGGAAGCATCAAAATTAGTTTTTAATCCTTTTCTAGTGCTGTCAACTCCATTAAACCTCCAACATGAGGATAAAATCTCATGATGGCGAGAGAGAGATCATTTTAGGACTGACAAAAGAAAATTTCCAGTTCAAAAGAGAAAGGGAGAATTACTTTTAAGGTTGAGGAATGTGGTCATCAAAAAAAAAAAAAAAAAAGTTGAGCAAATTTTTCTCAACTTTCAGATGTTTACTAAAAAAATGGTGGGTAGTTGGGCGAGTGAAATACACTGCCTGAATAGTAATCAATGCATGGTGAAAGAATTTAAGGAGTACTATGATAGGCATAGTGTGACACATAGGATATGTATGACCTCTACGAAGCTTCCTGAGATGATACCTATGATTCCATACAGGAACCAAAATAATAATGTGCTTTCACTTGTCATAGCTAGATAACACATTAACTTAAATGTTTCAGCTTTTTTTTTTTTTTTTAAAGAGTTTCATATTCAAGTGTAGATTCACTTTGTTGATCTGCTCTTGATTCAATAAAAATATTTTAACTTTTACTGAATCAGGAGCAGTCAGTTATTTTAATCTTTATATATAATGAAAAACAGAAATGAAATTTAAGATTAATAACAGTTTATTCATATCATAGCAAGTAAATGGGAAAATGGCCATAATAGGATGACTTTAAACAATGTAGCACGGAGGAGAGAGAAGGAAATATAAATAAATAATAAATATCCAGGTGCAGATGTCACAGAGATGCATATCAAAATTGAGGTACATGAAGTGTTCAGCATACCGAAAATGAATAGCATGTCAGCCTGAGCACTATGTGAATGTGAAGAGAATTGGCATTGCCTCTGATGAAGTTATTCAATCTGAGTGTCACTGGCAGTGTTCCAGGAGAGTGGAAAGAGGGTAAGATGGCTGCAAGACAGAGGTAGCAAACTACAAGCCAATTAATATATCACAAGTGGTTGTTAAAGTACTGGAAAAATTGGTTAAAGGTAAAATCCAACAGCACATAGATAGCAGATATGATACTCTATAATGGACAGCACACCTTTGTAAAGAGTTAGTCCTATCTTGGTAATTTATTCACATTTTATAAAAAATGTGAAAGCAGAATTGGATAAAGGAAATGACCATACCGTGATACTGAGTGGACTTTGCAAATGCATTTGACAGAACATACTATTACAGAAGCTGGTGCAAATGGATGGGGAGGGAGAGGGGGGGGTGCTGACAAATAGCCACCAGAGAGTAGTATATGTTGGAGTGGAATCTAGGCGAATGTGGATGACTAGTGGAATACCTCAGGGTTCTGTACTAGAGCACTGATTAATTTGTATATCAATGATATAGGGAAAGATTTAAGAAGGGATATTCAGTTGTTTACTAATGAAACAAAGCTAGGGTGAGCAATAGTTGATAAAGGTGATGCAGTTATCCTGCTGGATGATTTAAATAAATTGGCATTCTAGGCATAGGATAATGATTATCAATTTAATGTTGCAAAATTCCTACAATCTGATACCATCATACTGATGGTATCGGATTACAGGAAATTGATGAGGCTAGGGACTTAAGGATAATGATAGACAGAGATTTGAAGTTCAGAGGGCATATCGCAAAAGTTGGTAAACAGGCTTAAAGGATTACTTGGATGCTGAAAAAGTCACATCTTGACTACTATGCACAAATTTGGTCACCTGAGTTTCTTGGGGGACCAGGAGGTGGTAGAGAAGATTAAAAGGTGAGTGACTAATCTGGTGACAGGACACGACACAAACTTATATTAAAACTAGGAGCTCAGTCCCCTGGCGCCCAACCCCTGTGTTCCGGACTGGTAGGCCGGTTCTCCTTGAATTCTGATGACTCGACACTCGGGATAACTCCCGAGTGTCGAGTATTTTTTTTTGGGGGGGGGGGGAGAGTGTTCTGGCATGTGCGCCCCCCCTCACATCCATGGAAACTTGGACGTATGTATACGTCCTGGCCGGTAGCGTGTTAAAAGCTATAACTGCTTCAAATTGTATATTTTTCTAACCCAGTAAAATAAAAACTGTGAAATGTTACTAAAATGGTTAACTAGTCCCTATACAGAACATCAAAAACTGCACTTGCTCAGATGATTCCTTTCTCAAAGTAACAGTATTAACGTTTTATATGTTTCTAAAATTACTACTTCAGAAATTGCATTATTTAATTAACTAATGTCATCACATATATTACCAGACAAAAATCACTAGGGTTGCCAGTTAGCAACCCTAGTGATAAGGGTCAAGGCTAGAATATAACTGGGAGGAGACCTCCATATAGCTTTTTAAGAAATGCAGAAAACTGATCAGTGCTTCTGAGTGAACATCCAATCTCACTTTATCTTGTTATAGTACGCCCACAGATTCGAAACCATTCAACACTTCTGCACATGTCAACAGGAGGAGGAGAATCCATTCTGATAATAGGGTAATCAGTCATTATGTGGGATGAGTTGTTTATTATTACACGTCGGAAAATTAACTTCTCTTTTATGATAATTGTAGTTAACTATGTTGCCTGTATAAAAGTTGGAAAATTTTACCTATAAAGCACATGATTTCGCATGTTGGCGACCAATTCGTACGTCCTTCATTTCTTTCTCCTCTTCAGCATGAATCAACTATTCTTGGCAAGACGCCAAGCAGAGATCTACAAACTATAGTAGGTATCCACCAGGATACCGAAAAAATGAAAAAGAAATGGCATAAGAATTAAAGAAGTCAACACATCAACATAACTGGTATTACTAAAATGGTGAGATTCTTCTCACCTATTCAGGGAAAGAAAAGAATAGCTATAATTTTCAATATCAAGTAGAGTGATATGGGCATACATCTAAATAGGGATGGACAATGAGATTATTTGACTATGGTCCAACAGAAGGTTCTATGAAGAAAGAACTGGAGAAATTTTTTGAATTATTAGAGGAAGCAGCTGATAAAAAAGTTGGAGATCTAAACAACAGAGTAGGAAATGAAATGCAAGACATAAAAGCATGTTTCAAAAATTTGGAGAAATTGGAAAAACATAATGATTTCTTTTCAGGAATGGATTAGTCATCACTAGTACTATGTTCCAACATAAGATGTCTCACTGACTTATGTTATTGTGTATAGTGATATCGGCACACTAATTCAGGACATAAGAATATATGAGAGATTTGAAATAGGAAGGTGCTCATTTATTTAGTTTTAAATAGAATAGAATTTCACACCAAAAAGAAAATCATCATGTGTGAAAGAAAGAAGAATAAAAATTCAGAGGTTTACTTAAGTCTATATAGATACGATTCGATAATCTTCTTGCATGATAAGAGTATAGACCTTGCAATGAGTCCTTTGACTCCATGAGTCAAATGAAGGAGTTTGAAAACAATCGATCCTTGGAGACTCAGTGGTAGATTGAAGAAAATACTGATTCAACCAGAGGCATGTAGTGAAGATTGCTAGGTCACAAGTGAAAAGGCTTTCCTAGAGAAGAAGAAGAAGGTATATCTACAGTTAGCAAGTCAGCAGATGCCCTAAGAGAATAGAGAGAAAATTGTAGGAATGAAATGTAAAAGTAGCCACATAAAAATCTTGGTAAGACTCAGGAAGGTAGCAAAATGTTCAGGAGGCTATGGAAAACATTTAGAAATAAAGGAAAATACAGTTACAAGGATCAGAGATGATAAAGGTGACATGAAATTTGAAGATAAATATATTCTAGATGTCTGCAATAATTGATTTGAAAGACTACTAACGGAAATAAGTGACACAGCAGTGGTAGAAAATATTCAAAAGAAAAGCAATCAGGAATACATATCAATATTTATGTACAAAAAGCAATTACAAACCTGAAATGTGGGAAGGCAGGTTGAGTGGATGATATTCCTCTGGAAATGCTCAAGTATGGAGGTATAGAGGTATTACAGTGGGCTGTACTGCATAATTCAGAAGGTGTAGTCAGAAGTTCAAATTCCAGATGACCAGAATAGAGGTCTCATAATACCTATCTATAAAAACTGAAATAAAACTGAATGTGAGAATTACAGCAGAATTTCCCTACTGAGTGTTTCAGTGGAGGAGGTTAAGAAAACTTAAAGAGAAAAATGGAGAAGAATAAGTTGAGTTCAGGCCAAACAAAGGCTGTCAGGATCACTTTCACTTCATGACAGGAAGCTAAGAAATCATTAAAATATAATAATTTCTCTTTAAGATTTGTACTTAGATTTGTATTTAAGGTATACAGATCTGTAAAAGACACATAACAAGGTGCCAAAAAGAGAGCTAGACAAAACACTATTTTTTTGGTGTAAATGGAATACTGTACCCAACAGTACACAGTCTACATTTAAGTTTTAAGTCAGCAGTTAAAACTGTAGGAGGTACAGGAAGATGGTCTGATGTAAAATCAGGTGTGAGACAAGGATGCACACCATCACCACTGTTGTTCATCATCTATATGGATCACATTATGAAGGATAGTGGCATTAAACCTGATATCAAAATTGGAAATGTTAATCTCTACTTTTTATGCATATGTTATACTCATAAATAAATGCAATATAAACTGATTCCCTTTTCTAAATTGAATAAGTGCTGTAACAAATGTGGCATGAACATCAGCAATAAAAAAAAGATAAACACTATCAAAATAGGCAGGAACACTGAAAACATTAAACAAATTCGTAAATGGAGAGCCTATAGTACAACACATCAGCTATTTAGGGCCAATTTTTATTGAAAATGGCAAATTAAAGATGGAAAGAGACAAGAGAATTAGTAAAGCTGATATGCTAGGAAATTAATTTATATGGAATAAGAGAGAAATTAGTCACAACACTGAACTATCTATATACAAGACATTATTCAAACCAGTTTTAACTTATAGATCTAAGAGATAGGTTAGAAATATAAGAATTGAGAGTTCTGAAAAAAATTAGGGAAGTGAATGGATAACATTAATGATAATCATTAAAAATGAAGAATATTAAGAATGAACTACACTTACCATTCAGGAATGTGAGCAGAGTCATCACACTTAGTATGGTTGCTTAAACAGAATGGGAAAGGAAAGATTAACAAAACAAGTGTTTGATGCCAAGATGACAGGAAAAAGACCTGATGTAGGTGTCCTTCGAAGGCAGTTAGAAGTGCCTTTGAAGAATGAACATTGTCACCATCACAGTATCCAAGAGGAAATGCCACAGATGAACAATTATCAAACATTAAGTTTACTCAAATCATGCCTCAAAGAACATGCTAAATATGGTGAAGCATAGAATAAAATCAAAAATGAATGTTATTGAGATGATCGGTTTGGATTCTAGAATGATAAAGGAACTAGAGAAGCAATACTAGCAATCAGAAAAATAATAAACCAAAGAAGTGAAGTAAATAAAGCTACATTGCTTGTATAGATTTAGAAAAGTATTGAAAAATGTATTAAACGGAATAAGCTTTTTCAAATAATGAAGGAAATTGGAATAGACCGGAGAGATAAGAAATTGTTTACCAGCCAGAAAATAAAGATGTCAATACAGGAAAATGAAGCAACTGCAGAAAGAAAAGGTATAAAACAAGGTCAAGGTTGTGCATTCTGTCACTCTTAGATTTCAACCTCTATGTAAATAATGCAATGAAATTAATAAAAGAAGGAATGAACAGGGTGACAGTAGGTGGAGTGCAGATACATATATGCTTTGCTGGTGATATACTTTATTAGCTGAAAATCAGAATTTAAATCAAATATTATCTAGGATAGATGAAGTGCTGCTTAAAATAAATGCAGCAAAAACTAAAATAATGGTAGCAGGTTTATAAGATAGACAAAACAGTAATTAATTGAAAGAGGTTATAAATTACTAAAGAAAAAAGCTGGAAATAAGATCGCCTGGAAGAGGGAACTCTCCATAGTGACAGGGACTGTTCCTTATAATGTTTATGAATATCCTATATATCCTTTAAGGTTATACATCAGGAATTTGATGATAATAATCACTATTAAAAACTGTTTTAATCATTTGTACTTTTTTGGGGAATAGAAAAAGCAGGCACTTTTGCAACATGACAACTACAATTCATTATGTAAGCAGGTTATTTATTTATTTTTTTTTTTACATGCTTACCTTTTCTACACCACCTTGTTTCATAACAAGAAGCAGAAAGGATGAAGGCTGAAACTGGCTATAAAGAGTCCACTTGAGATGTATTTTACTTCAGTAAAATACTTTTCTTTTATTGAAATTAAGATTGTATGCTACACTTTTTTCAATGATACTCACACTTAAGGGACTAGCACCATACAACTTTTTTCAAGCCATTTCAGTATTTAACCAATATTAAAAATTGTCAGCTACTACCTAAAGACTTCTGCACACATCTATGCCAAAATAATGGAAATGTTATCCACTAGACAGATCAAGCCAGTGATGGGTAAAGGTGAGTGGGTAGGCTTAATAAATTTAAGTTTAGGAATTATATTGGTAAGATAATTTACAAGCTCAGAATAAATTTCATAATCAATGACATAGCAAAAAGAAAAATATAGATGTTTAGAATAGGTGGACATTTGTGAAGAAGAAGGATGTAGACATTTTGCAGTTCATGAGAAAGTGAGTGAGTGATGATGCAGGAAAACAAGAGTTGCTAGAGCAGAAAGTAGAAGAGATAACCTGATGTAAAGAATTGAAATTTGAAGAGAAGATGGAGCTATATCACACAGCAGAATAGAGACAGAAAGTAATAATGGGAATGGAAGCTAATATATTAGCAATGTACACAAGCATTCATATGTTCATTCTTTCTTTCCATTTTCAAGTCATTCCTAGAATTTAGCTTAATATATTTTATGAAAATTTGGTTTATTACTTTGGTTCTTCCATGCATGGTTGCCTGATCTTCCCATCTGTCCATAGTAGGCCAACTTGCAAGAACAGAGAACTTTATATACTTCACAGCTTTATGTCTAATAGCTACAATTCCCAGATTACCAAAAAATAATCAATCTTTTTCACAATTCTCAACCTTCTCTTCAGAAAGATTTTAGTAATGCTATCATCATTCCCTATGTCTGAGGCACTTCAGAAAAAACAGCCAGTAAAGAAATACAATCTCTGTGTGCCTTTCAAGCCCTATCAAAAACTTGCTACCCTTACACATTCTGCAAAAGATCAGTTCCCTCCTCTCTCTGTGCCTGCAAGTTGGCCTACTATGGTCAGACAGGAAGATCAGCAAACATCTGCATGGAAGAACACAAAAAATAGATCTGCAGTCATGACTATGGTAAATTGGACCTTGCAAACCATGCTTTAGATATGGCTCAGAATAATTTGGAAAAAGACCACCATGATCAATTGCAGTAAATATTAGAAGAGAAAGACTATTTTTGGAATCTGCAGCTGTTCTCAGAAATCAACCTAATTTAAATAAATATGTTGCATCAAACTTCCAAAAATATTGGAAACACTAATACGTCGAGATCTCAGTTTACATCCAAGGCTGCCAACAGGTGCCCAAAGAGGGCATGCCACCTAGTTAGGACTCTTAGTCTTTCATCTGTTTCAATGTTTTATGCTGCCTTTGTATGCATGTTACAAGTCTCATATTGTACTTCCTTCTTGACTGAGATGAAATATTGGAAGAATTAAATAATATTTTTAATCCTTTCAGAGGGCTGTTTCACTCCATTAAGCCTCTAACATGGGTTTCTCTCAGCCCTTTAGCCTCAACACATGGGAGCATATTTAATAGACCTCTGTGGTAGACCTAGTCAAAAGCATTGGAGCTATCAAGGGAAACCAACTGAGATTCAATAAATTAGAGGACTGCTTTCTATAGAAAGTGATTCCTAATCCTCTTTCATAGAAATCAGAGATTTCATGTTGATTGATAGGGACAAAAATCATTCTGATGGTCATTTATTAAAATGTCTTCAAGACAGCATAGGAGTTGAGTATTGATAGGTCTTCCATTAATTTTTCAAGAACTGAATGGGGAAAACTGACAGTACTTTGGGCATGTAATTGACAACGGCTATGAATGCAGATTTGCATGCCGGCGCATTTGTACCATAGGTAGGCTCCAATTCCCCCCCCCCCATTTTTATCAATTTTTTTATATAGTCTAGAAATTCTGCTCTAGAGACTAAACATGAAACTTTTCCAAGCTACTTTAGGCCTCCAATAAGCAAGGCAATGATCTTACACTGGGGTGATGATATTCATCTCCTACCTAAAGACAATCACAAACATCCATGCTCGTAGTGAGATATGAACCCATGACCTGTTGGTTGGAGAACAGGTGTGCTAACTACTCGGCCAAAAGAGACAGAAATCCCAAAGCCATCCCAGTTGGAATGACTATAGTGATTTACAATATGAAGCTGAGAAAGGGTGGGAGAAGGATTATATGTAGAAAAGAAACATGGACAAGGTTAAGAGTTGCCAAGACAAGAGCTAACAGCAGCAGTGTATTTGAAGAACTAGTTAAGAAAAGGTCCAGTGTTAGGAGAATGATGAAGATTGTTAGGAATTCTGGTAGGTAGATTATTTACTTGAATTAGGTCAGAATTATTGCAGAAAACAATTCAGCTTCTCTTGCAGGTTAGCACATCAAGTTAGAGGAGAGTGGATCCGACATGTGGATGTTGAAATCTTCAAGAAAGATTCTTACTCTTTGGGAGTTAGTTTATATGTAATGAATTTTCAGAGAAGGTAAATGCAGCAAATAATGAGGTAAGGAAACCTTGAATCCAAGTAGATCATATAAAGGAGATTCTAATACACTCGAGCATGGAATATCAGATCTGATGTAAGTGCATGCTTCACCCTTTTTATAAAAAGGATATGTATGATGTACTGTGGAAAGTTCTGGTGAGCTGTAATAGTAGAGGATGCCAGTGACAGCTCAGTGATAACACACTGAGTTTAGATGTTTGGTAAGTGGTAGTGTACATCGCTGAAGTTAGTATTAAGTCATTACACACTGGTAAAGTAAGTTTTTTAAAAACATTTTGTTGTATTTTTGATATTTTGGAAATTGATTTTTTTTTAACTGCAATAGAAATAATTTTTACACTAGTCTTTCATTGTCAAAATACTGTTAAAATATGTGGAACAGACATCCAGGAGGGATGAATAACTTGAACATGATTCCACAATCCAAATGTGGCCTCAACAGTGTACCTACTAGCTGTATACTCAGACTCCATCCAGGCACAATCTGATAGAGTAAGTAACAGTATGATTATTTGTCAGCTGACTTATACGAGGTGTGGCTATTAAATAACGAGACTAGTTGCAAAAAAATGCGATTTATTATTACAATCGTAAAATTTAATTGTTATCTCCTTTAACACACTCCCTCTATCTATATACTGTACATATATGTACATACACTCTTCATCTATACAGCATACGAATTTTCCATTGTTGGAAGCAGTGCTGCAAGTCATCAGGTGTTATCTGCTTCAGTAGTGCCATTTTCTCCTTTACCTCATCCACTGACTGAAAATGGGTGCCCTTCAATGCAGATTTCAACTTTGGAAAAAGGTAAAAGTCACATGGAGCTAAGTCCAGCGAGTAAGGTGGATGGTCAACACTGGGATCTTATCAGTCAGATACTGCTTTACAGACAGTGCACTGTGGGCTGGAGTATTGTCCTGATGGAGAATCCAAGCATTGTTCTTCCACAGATTGGGTCTCTTCATCCTCACTCGTTCTCTCAGCTTGGCCAGAACCTCAAGGTAATAATGTTGGTTAACTGTGTGACCCTCTAGTACCCATTCAACCATTACCATGCCATTGATATATATATATATATATATATATATATATATATATATATATATATATATATATATATATATATATATAAAATAAATAAATATAAATCAAAAAAATCAACATTGCTTTCAGTTTTGACTTGCTCAGTCTTGCTTTTTTCATTCTCTGTGATGTGTGGGAGTTTTCCAGTGTAGCGATTGTCTCTTTGTTTCTGGATCATACTTGAAAATCCATGTCTCATCATATGTGATGATCTTCTGCAAGTCCAGCTCTGCTGTCAGCTGTTCCATGATGTCAAGGAGAAAATAGCAGCCCTACTGAAGCAGATAACACCTGATGACTTGCAGCACTGCTTCCAGCAGTGAAAAATTTGTATGTATCTGTGTATAGATAGGAGGGGGGGGGGTATGTTGAAGGAGATAACAATTAAGTTGTACAATTGTAATAAAAAACCACATTTTTGCGAACCAGTCTCATTATTTAATAGCCACACCTCATAAGCTGTTACAATGCCATTTATTCCAACAGTGCAGTAAGCTCAAAACATGCATAAAGCCAGAGCTATTTATTTCAATGATAGTCCTTTTTACAGGATTCTTATTTCTGCAACATTTTTTAAGCCAATGGTTACAATCCCCATGAAATAGACAACATTACTATATGTGTCACTATTCCTTCCACACCTGATGCACACAAATCTTAAAACTAATTCCATTCCCTATATCCAGGATACATCTAAAAAACAACTAATGTTATTTATTACTATAACCTCCATGCCACTGAAATTGCATAGCTAGCAACCTTCATCTATTCTTCCAAGGATCAGTCTGATCCTTTTGCACATCCTGGAGCTAAGGTTACTTATACCTGCAACTTAAAAAGTATTTGGAAAGACCAGTAAATCTGCTATTCACCTTGAAGAGCATAAAAACTAATTTGCAATAATCTGGATGGTAATGAATGAAAATAAGAAAATATTTAGAATAACTGCTCTAGACTTCAACAAAAACAGTGAGAATGAATGTGATTTCAGTACATATTTCAAGAATATCTGCAATGATGCAGACTAAGAAACTCCAATACAATCAGCTGAACTCTTGCAAATGGCAGAATTCCTGAGGAATGAAGAGTATTATAGTTCAACTGCATAAGGTTGGTAGTCAAATGGAAGCAAACTAACCAGTTTGCATTTTTCTTGTGCTTCTGTGAAAAATTAGTAAGGGTTGATATATAGAATTAGGGAAGATGAGATTATTAACTAACTTCTATGTATATTTCACCGCCTTAAAAAATCAGAACTCCATGGTGAACTCAGGAACTTAAAGAGGTAGCCAAGGAAAAGAAGAAAGCACACTGAACGTTCCTGGCAAGTAAGTCATCTTGTGCTTTTAGGGAATACAGCGAAAAATGTTAAAAAAAAAAAACATTTTGTAGAATTAGCCAAAAAAAAAGTCATGGGAAGGGTTTGGTAAGAACACAGAAAATAAATATCAGGAAGATGGAGAAATATTCTGGAGGCTACTGAAAAAGCTCAGAAATGATGGAGAGTACTGTAAAAGGAATTTGAGATAACAAAGGGGGAGACATGAAAACTGAAGATAAAGTTTTTGATATATGGATTTGATATATTTTTGATATACTTTAAAAGATTGTTAAATGAAACAAGTAGTGACAGAATTGTGGTAGAAAACACTCAACAGGAATGCCATCTAGAATATATATCTGTTCTTGAAGTAGAAAAAGCTATCGCAAACCTGAAATGCAGAAAGGCAGCTTAAGTAGATATTCAAGCAGAAATGCTAAAATATGGGAGGTATAAAAATTCTACAGTGGCTACACTGTAATTCATAGGCTTTGTTGGAGGATTGAATTCCAGATGATTGGAGTAGAGCACTCATAGTATCCATCTATAAAAAAAGGGAATAAAACTGAATGTGAGAATTTCAGAGGAATTTCCCTACTGAGTGTTCCTGGTAAAATCTATGCAAGTATTCTTGAGAAACAGCTAAGAAAATTTGTGGTGGTGAAGCTCAGAGAAGAACAAGCTGGGTTCAGGCCAAACAAAGGTTGTCAGGTGGACTAGAGTGCCCTCCAACAACAACAAATCCTTTAACTCCATACAATAATAAAAGGCCCTTGGTAACCCTGCATCTCAGAGTTCAAGTGTTTGTTTTCTATTCTAGGATCTGGAATAGAATTGCGTTGAAAATACCTATCTAAAAATCAGCATAATCAATATTTTGATGAATTTCCTAATTGCTTTATACAATTTCTGTTTATTGTCAATGAGAATATTAGTAGGAAAAAAATTAAATTTTAACTCACTTAAAAAATTAGAAGATTTTAGTATGCAAGATTTTCTTACAGAAAAATCTTGATTGCTGATTATAATTAAAGCTAAATGCCGAAATGATTTATTTCGACTGTTAAATATTTAATTTTCTATTCTCAACAAACGATACAACGGCAAGTCCACAAAGTAGCTAACAGCCTTTTGACCATATCAATAAATACATAAAGATTCGGACAGAAGAGATTTATTGAGAAATATGCTATGGATTTTACAATAATGAGATTGAACTTCCTAAAGATGGCGTGTGTAACAGGCAAAGGATAAGCATATTTCACCCTGCATCACGATTAATAAATTTATTATGATACTAATAGCATGAATCATCTTACCCCATATGATTACTTGCTGTGCCATAAATGTAAAGAAATAAAATGTAAACACAAACTAATGGACTGATGATGTGTAATCAGTTAACCAACTGCATTAAAAAAGTTTCATCTATTACTAATGAATTCATTTGATATTTTTATAAACATACTCACACTTGACATTTTCTTCGCTTATCAAGTAAAATGTATTGAAGGCGAGCTGTTAACAAATATATGAAAAATAAAAAAATAAGTCAAATGAAGCACATACACCTAAGCCTACCACAACTTTCGCAAACCGTTAACATCTCATACTTCAAAACTGACAAATCACAACTGTAATCTCGAACTCACATGCAAAAAGCGATTACATAATACTAATAGCAAATTCAGAATGGACCTGTATGGTTTTCAGATTATGAATTTTCTGAAATATGCAAAATAAATCCTTTTGAAATCTGATAAGATGATATTGTGCTTTGGATATATTTTTCATGAAACGATGAAAAGTTAATAGAACTGCATAGATAGTACGGCTGCGATTATTATGATGTAGTTCACTCCACCAAGTAACGAGACTATCTGGGTAATTTCAACTATGGCGGAAGACATTGGAATAGGTGGTGAAGGTGTTTCCCGGAATGAACAGGTATATAATGTCAAAATTCTAAATTTTGAATGTACTTTGTAGTACATATATTTTATTTATCAGTCTGAGATAGCTTATTTGGCTCTGCATCAGTGAAGGTTTCAACTTGCTTCCTTGTGTGAATATGACCACTTCATGTGAAATAAAGCTGTATATTATTTTTATTCCTTTAAAAAAAAAAAAAAAAAAAAAAAAAAGATACCTTGTGGGAAAAGATAAAATGAAGGAAATAGCTGCTGCTGGTAAACAATGTTCTTGCTAGCGTGTTTATTTGTGACATTTTTGCGGTCTGGAATTTCAGATTTACTGTATATCTTCTACAATTAAATTTGTGTCAGCCAAGTAATTTTTTTTTTCTAAATTGCAATCGACCTCCTATCTAGTATTTGATTCATTGTTTACATGACCCAGTCGACGAATAGATATATGTGTAAAATAGATTATTTCCCCTGGAAACCCGCAAATTTCGCATCGAATTCCTTTTCTTTGTACAATTATAGGGGGGGAAACTGATACCGACGAGTCATCATCTCATCCGCTTGATAATTGAGTCCACTAAGAAGAAAGGTTCTCTACTTATCGCGATCTTTAGCCATCTCGGTCATGACTCCATAGCTGGGCAGATGGGAATGTTCTTTCAGCAACTTTATCCAAGTCAGTAGCGTAGCTAGGAGGGGGCGGCACTTTCAACCTTTTTGAACTTTTGCAGTTAATTATCAAATACAGTCTCGAGAACTCAGTTCCAAATATTGTAATACTACTGTGAATTTTCCTCACAATTGCTGTAAGTGTTGCCACTTGTGAGAGAAGTTTTTCTAAATAAAATTTGATTAAGAATTACGTACATTACTATGAAATAGACTTCTCCAATATCATCGACGATTTTGCTAACAGAAAAGCAAGAAAATAACATTTTAGAATGTTGAAATTAAAGTTTTACTTAAAAAATAAACATAGTGTTTTAATTTATTTCCCTATACATCGTTTTGACTTTTTGTAGTATTTTTGGTTACTAGTTGAGAGGGGCGGCAACAGCTCTAGCTATGCCACTGATCCAAGTACTTCTTGGTCTGCTTCTAGGTCTTTTACTTCCTATATATCCATTCAGAGCTAAATATGGCAGTCTATGAGGGGCAATTCTCTGGAAGTGACCAAACCATCTCAGTTGATGTTTAATGATTGTATCTATTATGTCATCTGGGAAGTTTAAATCTATTCTGACTTGATCATTAGTCTTATGTTGCATCCAGTGGGTGTTATTAATTTTTCTGAGGCATTTCATTTCAAATGCTTGAAGTTTCTTGATTGGTAGCTGAGTTAATCTCCAGGCTTCTGAAGCATAAGTAGCCGAGGGGATGATAATTGTTTTATATAATTTTAATTTTAGACTTGTTGGGATTTTATTTAGTTTATTCATGCTGCTCCATCTTAGGTTTAGCCTGTGTTTGACTGTTTCCATATTGTTGAGGTTACTAGAAATGAGACTACCAAGATAAACATATTTATTAACTTGTTCCAATGGGTGATTTTCGAGATTTATGGAAATATTTTCTTCTTCTCTACCTATCATCATTATTTTTGTTTTATGAAGATTTATTTTCATACCATAAGTTTTACAGGAGTCATTTAGAATATTAATAGTTTTTTCTGATTTAGAATCTGCTAGGATAATGATATCATCAGCATATTTAATGTGATTAATGTTGCTCCATTGATTTTTACACGTGGTTCATCAGCTATGGTTTTACAGACTTCTAGGATAAAGAGTTGAGGTGAGAGAGGACAACCCTGCATTACACCTTTCTCAACTCTGAAATCCTCGGTTTTAATGTTGTTTGTTTTAACAAAAGCTTTGGTGTCTCCATAATAATTTGTAATAAATGTTGAAATATCCGAATCGTTTTTTAAAATAGTGATCAATTTGTTTCTATTAACTGAATCAAACACTTGCTAGAAATCTATAAAACAACAGTATATGGTCAGGTTGTATTCTCAATATTTTTCTGCTATATTATTAATGGTGGGAAATGTGGTCTATAGTGGATCTATGTGGCCTGAATCCTGCTTGGTTTTCCTCTATGATTTTTTCTGTAAGCACCTGTGTTCTCTTTTGTCTAATTCAGATGAATAGTTTATAACTATGACTTAAGAGTGTTATGGGTCTATAATTTTCACATATTCTTTTCTCTTTTTTTGTGAATTGGTATAATAACTCCTGTTTTCCAGTCAGTTGAAATTACTCCAGTATAAAGAATTTGATTAAATAATTTCATTAAGAAGTTAATGACTTCCTTGCCACCATATTTCCAGAGTTCTATAGATATTTCATCTTTGCCCATAGCTTTCGAAAGTTTCATTTGGTTTAGTGCATTTATAATTTCTGCTACAGTTATGGGTGGTCTCAGCAATATATCATCTCTTCTGTTATACTTTCCTCCTCATATTCTTTTTGAAATAATATTTGATAGTAGTTATTCCCAATTGTTTTAATATTTTTTGGAGGAAAAAGCAAAACTTTTATTAGCTTCTTCACACAGTTTTGCTTTTTCCTCCAACCAATTATTTTTTAGCAAATATGCACATTTTATCAATTTTGTTTTTAAGATTCTTATAATGTTGTTTATTTTCTTATGTATTTTTTATATTTAAAATATGCTTTGCTTCTCTTTTTTCTTCTAAAGTAATTAAAATTTCAGGGGTTATCCATTCATGATTTGGCCTTGATGTTGTACCAAGTATGTTTCTTGCAGTACTTGTAACAATTTTTTTACCTTGATTCCATGTATTTTCTATATCATCATAGGTTAATCGTGTAAGCTCATTACCTATTTGATAGTATTGGATAGTTGTCTTGCATAAATTTCTCTTTCAGTTTTGACAGGTCCATTTTTTGATAAGAGCTCATGATTTGCAGTACTTGAATTTTAATTTAATTTTTGCCACAAGCAGTTCATGGTCAGTGTCGAAGTCTGGAGTTTTTAAAGTTCTAACATTTTGCACTGATGATTTCCAATTGCATTTGATTAAAATGTAATCAATGCAGTTCTTTATTGCACCATATGGTGAGGTCCATGTGTATTTGTGCGAAGGTCTATGGAAAAAAAAAAAAGTATTACAGATAAATAGATTATTTGCTTTACAGAATTCTAATAATCTTTCTCCTCTTTCATTTCTGTTATCAACTCCAAACCTGCCCATCACATCTTCCAAGCCTGGGGTGAACTTCCCAATTTTGGCATTAAAATCTCCCATCACGATGAATATATCTTTCTTATTAAATCTTGCAACTCATCATAAAAAGTGTCAATTTCTTCATGTGACCGGTCAGGAGCGTAGATTTGAATTATTGTTGAACACTGGCGAGTAGGTGATTGGAAATGTTACTTTGTACCCCTCTTTCATTTTGGTTTTTTTTTTCCAAATTTTTCAGGGAATTTTATGCAGTGCAATAAAAAAAAAAAATTGAGTTGTTTTTGCAAATGAACCAAAATGGAGGATGCAAAGTAACATTTTGATCCATCTATTCTTTGGTATAATTTTTTTTTCTGTAATTTTTACATGCTTTGGACTCCCATTCCATTTTTTTGAGAATGCATATGAATGTATTTGTGGGTTGAGAAAGGGCAAACAGTTATTTAATTTTTTCTAATGTGAACTGTATTTTAGGGTTTTATCAATGTATTGTCTGTTTAAATGAGTTATAAAAGAATCTCTCATTTGACAAAGTTAAAAGAAACATATTATTTAACATATTAAAAGAAAGACAAATACCAAATAATATCCTAAAAGCTATCACAAGTATATATGAACATAATCAAATACAAATAAGATTAAATCACTAGCTATCATTTACGAGTTCTAATATTTTGCACTGATAAACCAAGGGGTCCGACAAGGATATCCCCTCTCAGCAATTCTTTTTAATATTTACTTAAATGAAATAATAATAAAATGGAATAAAAATTTACATCAAGGAATTAAACTTTCTCCTACAGTAAACTTAAACACTCTCCTCTTTGCTGACGACCAAATAATAATTAAGTACATTAGAAGTCCCAAAGAACACCGAAAAGGTACCACCAGTAGTACTTAGGGACAAGGACAAATGGACCACTGTCACCACAGCCCTTAGAGAACACAAAATTGCATATTCCTGGGCCAAAAATCAAGATGGTGTCAAAATCCAACCAGCCTCAGTCACTGACTGCAGACAGCTAACAAGATTAATGGATAACAAAAGTCTCCCATATCATACTTTTGCTTTACCCAGCGAGAAAAATCTCAAGGTTGTGCTTCGCGGAGTGACCGAGGGGGTCACCTGTGAAGAAGTCACCACTGATCTCATGAGTCGGAACCTAACACCAGTGAAAGTGAGCAGGATGCTCAGAACAGATAAAAGACCAATGCCACTAATACTCGTAGAAATTGATAAGACACAGAAAGAGATATATGAATTAACAACGATATGTGGCCTCAGAATTTCTACTGAGCCACTGAGGAGGAAGTCGGTGGCTGGGCAGTGCCATAGGTGTCAAAGATTTGGCCATGCCCAAAAACTCTGCAAAGCAAATTACAGATGTTTAAAATGTGGCGAAGGCCACCAGACAGTCATGTGCAAAAAACCAAGATCCGCTCCAGCTAAATGCGCAAATTGTGGAGGACCTCACCCTGCAAACTACAAGGGATGCATTACACATCCAAATAACCGAGGGTTACAAAAAACTACCCCTCCAACACAATTCAGCGATGCTCAAGCCAGCCGTGCTAGTTATACCCCAGCTCAAACCATCAGTAACCCAACAACTCAAGAAAGGAAACAAATGCCTAAAACTTATGCAGAGGCAGCACGAACAAAGACTACTCCAACTCATGACCATGTAGGCTCAAATCTTACTTCAGTACTAACTGCCTCACTAGCTACCATGTTACAAGAATTCAGTTTGACGAATCCTTCACCTTCCTCCACGAAAAGATTCCTACAAGGTACCCATTCAATTCTGACAGCCCTCAGTAATGAATAGAAGAAAACTCCATCCCAACTCTCTCATGATCACGGCATGGAATGCCAACGGACTCGGCAATAAAATCCTAGAACTACAAGAGTTCTCTCACAGGCATAATACTGGTAAACGAAACACATCTCAGGCCAGCTAACAATCCCAAATTACGGAACTATACCATGTATAAAACAGATAAACTAACTGGAAGTGGAGGAGGAACTGCTATATATGTTAAAAACTATCTAAGCCACAATGTTCTGACCAATCCCCAAACCAAGAACCTAGAGATAACTGGCATAGAAGTTAATACCAACAACGCTGGAAATATCAAAATCTACGCTGTATATAATCCACCCAGCATTCCATTGCTGGTATCCGATTTGGACCCCATTCTTGGCTTCTCCGATTCCATCATCATGGCTGGTGACTTTAATGCCAAACATACAGCCTGGCATAGCTCCATAATTAATGATAAAGGTCGAATTCTAAACCATTATGCAACACAAAATTCTATTGTTGTAACCGAACCTACAGAGCCCACCCATCATAGCCCAACTGGAAGTTCAGATGTACTTGACATAGTTGTCCTCAAAAACATCAGATACCAATACCAGCTGTAAGCAATAAATGAACTTTCATCAGATCACAACCTTATTCTGCTTAAACTTGGCACACAAGAACAATTCTCCCCTCCCCACTCTTTCATATCTTGGGACAAACTCACCAGAATCTTACCTGATCACATTGGCCCAGTTCCAACTATTCACACTAAAGAGGAGATAGAAATGGCTGTAAACAACTTTACCATCCAAATCAAAAATGCAATAAAGGCAGTTACCCAAACCACAGTTTTTCACCCTAGTGGACGGATCCCCGAAGAAATTATGGATTTAATTAGACTGAAAAACAAAGCCAGAAAGCGGTATCATAACACAAGAGCCCCTCAAGATAAAGCAAACTTGAACAAATTAAACAGACAAGTACGGGAAGCCCTCCAGACACATCGAAACCAACAGTGGGAATCTAAGCTGACAAATTTAAACCCTGAGGACAACTCCATATGGAAGTTTATGAGAACCTTCTGCACCAAAAGGCAACTTTTCCAACCCCAATTCAAACCTCGAAAGGAATAGCTCACAATGATGGGGAAAAAGCAGAGGCTCTAGCCGACAGCTTGGAAAGTCAATGCAACCCCTCATATGAAAATTTGAACATCAATCTCATCTACAAGATTCACAGCCGAGTCAGGCAGGCCATAACAGAACAAAAAGATGATCTAGAATCTCTCACACCCACTTCTCCAACAGAAGTTATAAATATTATAACCCACCTGAACAACAATAAAGCTCCAGGCCCAGATGGAATTACGAACAGAATAATCAAACTACTCCCCAGAAAAGCCATTGTACATCTAGTCAACATAATTAATGCCATCCTCAGACTCCAGTATTTCCCTTTAATATGGAAAATAGCAGATGTCACACCAATTAAAAAGAGTGGAAAAAACACTCAACTCCCTGAAAACTACAGACCTATTAGTCTTTTGTCTAACCTTGGAAAGATAGCAGAAAAAGTAGTGCTTACTAGACTTCAATCACAAACGGACCAACTACATATAATCCCAAATGAGCAATTTGGATTCGGAAAAAACCATTCCACCGTTCAGCAGATCCACAGGTTGATCGAGTACATTTCCGAAGGCTTCAATCGGAATCTTCATACAGCTGCAGTCTTTTTAGATGCTGCAAAGGCTTTTGATAAGGTGTGGCACCAAGGTCTTCTCTACAAGCTTATCGCATTCAATATACCTATTCAGCTAGTTAAAATAATTCACTCTTACCTTAAAGACAGATACATGCAAGTCAAAATAAATGAAACTGTATCAACCAGACGCAAGGTTCTGGCAGGAGTACCGCAGGGCTCACTCTTGGCCCCCTTGCTGTTATTGCTGATATCCCTCAAAACCCAAGCTCAACAATCACTGCATTATATGCTGATGACACTGCATTATTAGCTAGATCTCTCAGCCCAAAACTGGCTATTAAGAGACTCCAAAGCAGCATTCACACACTGGAAAGATGGCTAATGGACTGGAGAATTCAAGCCAATCCACAGAAGAGATCAGCCATACTGTTCACCAGAAAAAAGCCTCAAATCAAGGAAGATATACATTTACTAGGTGTTAAAATCCCATGGCAGAATACAGTCAAATATCTTGGAGTAATTCTGGATAAAAAACTACAATTCACCAACCATATAGAACACATAAGTTCAAAGACGTCTAAAGCAATAGCGCAGCTCTACCCTATGATCAACAGTAAAAGTAAATTAGATACTCAGAACAAACTGCTCATATACAAGATGGTAATACGCCCAGCCATAACTTATGCATCTCCTGCATGGAGTCACACTTCGAAGGCAAATATTCAGAAGCTGCAGAGATTGCAAAACAAATATCTGAGAATGAGTTTAGATGCTCCATGGTTTATCAGAAACTCCCAAATTCACAGAGACGTCAACATTCCCTACATCACAACTCTTCTTCATGACCTAGCTGAAAAGTTCTTCAATAAGACGATCAATCATCCGAAACCACTGATCAAACAAGCATCAGACTACAACGAAGCAGATTTCTACAAATACAAGAGACCCAAGTCAATTCTATGCTCGGCTGAAAACATTAATCTTGCTGCCCTTTCAGGGCGAGCTTAAAGCTCAATAATTCTCCACCCAAAGAACTTTCTTTTTCAGATGAAGGGGAATATGAAAAGCATTTATGCTTCACCCATCAAGTCAGTACCGTTATGCATTATGCGTTCGTTAATTATTTTCGGGATAGTACATTGGCTTAGGAATTAGAATCAGGCAATTGTAAAAACAAAACATTTATTTTGACTTCAAAGACATGATACAAAGCATAGAAAGAATGATTAAATACTAACTTAAACAAAATGCACCATATATCACACATTAACTCACTATCTGAACATCATAGATTATAACACTTTTATTAGCAAAATTACTCAATTTTACTTACACAGAATATCCTCTATGGGACAAATATAACTCGTAAGCATACATAATTGTTATAAGAACGTTATCACAGTTAATTCTCTTTCATTACATTTTCTTCTTAATTAAGGCTAATTCAGATATTGTATCAAGCATCCCGAGAATCAGACAACATTAATAAAACATTCAGTTCACATATAGCCGCCAGTTAACAATTAGCCTCTTTCTTTCTGTTTACGATTTCTAGACACAATCGTATCGCATACTGCAAAACAAAACGAGGGCTTGCTTGTTAACAATTTCCCGAGAGGAAAGTTCGATTCCTTAATGATACATGTGGCCACTTCTATCAGGTCAAATCCTCGATAGTCTTCCTTCGAATTATGCACTGGAGTTCTGCCTTGGCTATCTGCAGCCTAGAGCCAGTGGGCGTCAAAAGTACATCAGGCATCAGCGGCGGGAAAAACAATCCTTCTATTCCGGACGGAGCCCTTGTAGGTGCTGCTCTAAAGTCCAGGAAAGGTCAACCGCAGGTCGAAAAAAATCATTGAACCATGTGCTGTATTGCCGTTTTACTCAAATCATAGTTCTTTGTTCTCAATTCGGAACATTCCAGGATTAGCCACGAGCAATGAATGAACCTACGTCGTCGCAGGCCGTTTGACCTTACGATCTTTGCGGCGCTCGGCGCTAATCCGACATGTCTTTTTAAGCTCTTAGTAACATTTCTTTAATGCATGTGCCCTTTTAGCAGCATATACATCTTTACAATTCTTTTATTATTGCAACTACTTAGTACATTCTTATATTTTATTATTCTAGACAAAAATCTAATTGTAAAATAATTAGCGAAAATCCGTTAAACAAAACTTATTTCTCGAGATATTTTACAAAGGCCACCCTTTTCTCTAAAAAAATTAAACTCAAAAGTTTACTAATTATATGAAGAGCCAAAGGCTTCAATTCGGCGACATGAACTTATCTAAGTTAAGGGATGTTGCATCCCATATTGTTTCTTAGCCGAATAAGAAACTCAAAGAGTTTCATGCCGAATATAGAAACTATATAAAGTTCGGCGATTCCAAGCGTAAGCAAATACCTGGATAGAGCAGCAACTGACCCGTGAAGGTAGTGCAAGCTGAGGCAACTCATCGAAAGGGTGGAGCAAGATCTGATCACTATTCTTGATATTTACCCATAATGTGAACTTAACTCCTGGGAGCTGTATTATTGTTCAACATTATGAGAGAAGGTCACTACCCAGACTGGTTTCAACCTTTATTGAGATCTCATCAGTGAGTAGGTAGACCTAGTTAATATCAAGTTTGTAGCGAAGAGAATTTACATCCCTTCTATGAGAATTGCCAAGAAGGTGTCCTAATAAATTACTAATTATATGAAGAGCCAAAGGATTCAATTCAGCGACATGAACTTATTTAATTTAAGGGATATTACATCCCATATTGTTTCTTAGCCGAATATAGAAACTATATAAAGTTCGGCGATTCCAAGCGTAAGCAAGGATGAGTTAGAAAACCTAAGTGATTTTTCGTTATCGCTTAAATAAATTTTGAAATTATTTTATTGAGCTCTTCATATTTACACTTAAAATATTCAATGTTTTTGCCTATCAAATGTGGGTGTCTATTCTCCACGTGTCTTCTTAATTTTGCTGGAATTCTTCACATTTGACTCATCTTCATTTACAGTCCAAAACTTAAATAGCTTTCATCATATTTCCTTTTTTTAGGACCATCTTCATTTAATTTCTTGTTTTAAGAGACCCTTCAGGCTTTACTGAAATGGTTGTTTGGCTTGTCAAGGTTCTGGAAGTGGATTGTGAATCAGTTGCAGATGATGCTGAAGAATTTTCATGATCACAATAGATTTTGTGATCGATGATAATTAAAAAATGAATTAAAGAATTTTAATTAATATTTGTCCTTCAACTATGGTATCTTTGGTTAAAAACTAGAAATCTTAAACAGAAAGCTGAACAAACAAAAGAAAAACATGAACATTCTTCTGCAATTTATTTAGAATCCACTTCCAGAACCTTGATGTGCCAAACAGTCATTTCATTACTTATCTAATTTCCATTTGATAAGTAATATGAATGAAGATCTTACACTTTCACTGTGATCATGTAAACTGTCATGTGTAGCTAATTAACAACTGCTAAAAAATAAAATAAAAACATATAGGGAGCAATATCTGGACTTGAAATACAAATTGTGTTCCTATTATGCTATGTTTATTTCATTCAACACTCAACTAAGTCACTTTTTTGAATTAATAATAACTCATTATTTTGAATTGTGTCATCCAATTATGATTGGCTGACTTAGGAATGGGCAAACCACTCACCTAGGTATTACACTTTTGGGAATGGGGACAGATGCCTTGCACTTCAATTCAAAAATGATAAATTATTTGATGCAATAAAAATGATCTATTTATATTTAAATATAAAGAGCCAATAGGCTTTATTTCGGCGATATAAACATTATTCAAATTAAGGGAATATTAAATCCCACATTGTTTTAAAACCGAATAAGAAACTCAAAGATTGGAATCAGAGAGTTTCATGCCGAATATAGTAAACTATAAAAGTATTGGCAGTTACTAGCGTGAGCTAATGCAAGTAGTCCTAGTACGTAGTACAATCTCAGGCAACTCGTTGCAAAGGTGGGAAAAGTTTTGATCGCTGATCTTGGTATTTTCCATAATGTAAAAACACATTTATTTATATTCTTGAATTCAAATTAATCCCACAGAAACCTAGGATTTTCCGTGGGATTCTGGGGAAAACAGTTTGAATACTGTTGGTCTATATATGTGGGATACTAACAGTTAGGTTACAGTCCTAACATACTCTCTCCACGTGTTGAGATCTCCTAACTAGGTGGAAAATTAAAAATTAGTCCATTTTCTAATATTATCTATCCAAGTAATTCTTGGTCACCTCAATTGTTTTGTTTTTTTTTTTTTAATACTAGCATTCAAGCACTCTAGTGCTATTTTAGGTAAACTATCTGTTTTAACCAGTGGCCTAGCTGCAAGAGCTGTTTCCTATGTATTTTAGCAATAATATTTTCCTTCTAACCTTGTCATTTGTTATGTGTGCAGTTTATGGCATCTTCAAAAGTTTTTGTAGCACTTTATCTTGAAGGTCAATAGTCTTTTCTCATCTGCCTTTAGCAATGTTCAACTCTCACATCCATATAGTAAGACAGAGTTAACAAGGTTATTAATGATATAGTCTTGCCGTTAGCTGTATCTTATTGTCCTTCCAAAGCAGCTGTAACCTCTAATGGGCATTAGTTGCTTTAGTAATGCATGCTTTAATATCATGTTTAGACTGGCCATCTGTGTTGTATGTTTATTGCTTCCAAAGTTAGTGAAATTTTTTAAATTTTCATAGGCTTGAAGACATTATTTTTGATTTGTGAATACTGATCTTTAATCTCTAATCACTAAATGCCTTAGAAACTCTGTTAATTCTTGTAACTGATGTTCATTCTTTGCTACTAGGTCAGTCATCAGCAAATCTGATTTTTTCCCCCCACCAACTGTTTTCCAAGACTAAGTTTATAATATATTCCATATATAGGATAAAAAGCATCAGCAAAAGTATGGAGTCTTGATACATGGCGGTTTCTATTTTGAAAGGCTGCTATAGTTGCCACTGATTTCTATTAACATTTCCAAGAAACAGTAAAGAGTTTTAATTAGGTATACTATTTGATTATCACTCATGTTGATGTTTAGTGGAGAGAGCATGCATGCTAGAGATAATTACCTAGGTAAATTTATTTAGCTAATTAGATTATTAAGCCAATAATTTGCATTGATCACCAAGGTATCTTTGTGGGCACTAAGAAATATACTAAACACATGCAGGCATATCACATAAAGGCAAACAGCATGTGAAAGGCAGGATCCTATGGTGATGGGGAGAACCATCATATTGAGACCTTCAGCAGGATTCCATCAGCACACCCATAGAGGATGCTGGTTAATACTGCAATATCCTATCTGCATGCATGTATTTAATATATTTCTGTCTGCCTATGAAGATGCCATGGTGACAAAGTATTGACTTTATAATCTACTTAGCTAAATAAATTTAGTAGTTAACATCCTCTATTTTGAGGATACATCAGTTAAAATGGTGGTACACGATGGCACCAGTTACTTCATGTGCCCAAACCTGTCAGTAATGAGTCTGAAGGATTCCCGATCAACTGGTGTGTAATCTGCTGTCACCTGCTCTGCCAGGTCGTGTCTAGAGAAGAAGTCCGAGTAGTGGTATGTCAGGGGGGGGGGTCACTGTCAAGGTCATGGCATGGAGACTGGTTTCTCTTTATAGAAGTCAAATCCAAGAGTATCTTCTATCACTTATGAAGACTCACAGAAACAATAACAGTGACACTGCAACAAAAGCAAATCCCCTCGTACACTAATCCTATCAAAAATGTCTGATCACAACATACAACCAAGCCAGAATCTCTTCATTATGAACTGACTTTCACATCCACTTTGCTAACATTCATAGCATTAGCACAAATATAAATGACATCCACCATCACTTTCATCCTTCCAGACCAGACATCTTATTCTTGATGGAAGCCCAGATTTCAGTTGCATCTACTGCTGTCCACTTTCAGTGCAAACTACATTCTTCACAGTTTCTTTCACCACAAGGGCTACAACCTGTGCCTTTGTGAAATCTGGCATAGCATGCTAGAGAATGACTCATTTCGAATACCCTGCTTTTAACCTTCTCGGCTCAAGGCTTCCTTGCCTCCATTTAATAACTTTCATTTGTTGCATTTACCAGTCTCCAAACACTGGTAACCACTTGGATTTCTCCCATCTGCATCTCACAAATGATTGACCACATGCAATCCAGCTATCCAAATAATGAGGTCATCTTCTTGGGCAACCTCAACATCCACAATTCCAGCTGGCTTCCCTACTCTGATGCCACTGACCAAGCAGGACGTGAAGCAGGTCTCTGCTATTAGTAATGACCTAGCACAAATTGCACATTTACCTACTAGAATCTCTGTAACCTTCTTCACTTCCCAGATACACCATAGAACTCACCTCTCCTCTCAGCAACTCAGACCACAAACTTGTACAAGTCCCTTCTCCAACCACTCTGCCCTCACACCTCCTGGCACTACAAAGGAGCCACTTGGGATGGACTGAAATTTCTACTCCTCCTTTCCTTGATCTGACTATTGCTTCTACTCACCTGATCCTAACATCTGCTGTAAGCGATTCATAGAAATTATTCTCACTGGTATGAATGCTTTCATCCCCTATTCAACCCATAATCCACATCCACTTTCCAAGCCTTGGTTCAACCAAAAATGTGTCAGACCAGTTGAAACAAAAAAATTCAACTTGCCTCTGCCTATAATCAGTTATCAACAAATCCAAGTCTGATCTTTAAAGGCTACCAGCAGAAACTTGTCTCCTGTCCAGATGGAAGTCGTGCCTTTTGGTTACTTGCTAATGCTGTTGGACAGAACTTCTGCTCTCCTGCACTTTCATTTCTCTCTCATCCTACTGGCACCACTGTTACTTAACTCAGCTGACCTCCTGGCATCACTTTTCCTCAAACTACTGCATGTAGATGAGCAAGGGAAATCATCTCCTACCATACTGGAATTCAAGCACCGTATATCTCCTGTAGTTTTTCAACAAAAAAAAGTCATCAGAAAACTACTAAATAACTTGGATACTAAAAAAGTCTTTGGGTCTTGATGGCATCTCTCCAGTTCTCAAACATTGTGCTCCAGAGCTAACACCCATCCTGCATCATCTCTATAATTTATTATATATCTGGTACTTAACCCAATGGATGAAAGCAATCTTATATCCATCCTATTCCAAAAAAAAAAGCAATAGAAGTCTGCTGTCAAACTATTCTGTAAAATAATGGAGAATGTTATCAATAGACAACTCCTCTGCTACTTCTACCAATTAATCAGTGACCACCAGACGTATTCTGCCATTTAAGATCCATAGCTTATATCACTTGCCACTGGACATGTACCATAGAAAGGTACGGAGAAACTTACTGTCGCCCTCGACATTTCCAAAGCCTTGGACTCTGACATCAAAGCCTACTAAACAAATTGCCATCTTTTGGTCTCCCTGCCACCCTCTATAATTGGCTAGCCAGCTTTCTGTATGGTCATTCTCTTCATGTCATGGTAAATGGCTCCCTCTCTTCAAGCTTCACGACCCATTCTGGACTACTCTCTTTCTCCTGTACATAAATCGCCTACTCACATAGCCATTAAACAAACCATGCAATACTCTGACATCCCAGACTACAAGATTGTCTACAACTAGTGCCTTAAACATTGATCTGCATACTATCCTTCAGTGGGGCAAGGACAACCTTATGTTCAGTGCCACCACTAACCACTAGAAAAGGTGAGACTGTTTTGGTGGCACTGAACATAAGGTTGTCCTTGCCCCACTGAAGGATAGTATGCAGATCAATGTTTAAGAAATTGCAGCTTCCTTACCTTCAATAATACACAAATCACCAGACAAGATCAGATATCTGTTTGGACTGATGCTTACCTCGTCTCTCCTGGCATAAACGCATTACATCAGTAGCCTCCTCAGTAACCAAAAAACTGGTGTTAGCAATGGCTAGTCTATATTTTGTGCAAAAATCCAGCAGATACTTACCATTATTATTACCCTTGCCCTTTACTCCAAATGTTCCCAAAACATTTCTGTATTCCTGCTCTGCTATTTAGATCTCCAACAAGTACCACTTTTTTTCCATTTTCTTTGTCAATTGCTGCTAGTGACTTAAACAATTCCTCCAGTTCTTCCTTAGGCGAACCTTTTGTGGCACAAATAAGTTTCATTGCCCGTTTTCTCATTTTGGAGTTTGCTCACAAAACTCTACTTGAAACTGCCTTCCAATCAAGAATTCATGTTTGGTGTTGAATGCTATCACTACTTCTTTTCCTTGATCATTATTGCCCAAATATAACATCCTATACTTATGATTTAGTAAGATCTCACCTGTTTTTTGTCTTCTTTGTTTCTGTGATGCCAATTATATCTGTGTGGTACTTTTCCAGTTCTTCTGCAAGCTTGGTTTCCTTTCCATTAATACTACTTATATTGATTGTTGCTATCTTCAGTTCTTCTGACATTGGGTTTATTCTTCTTCTTCTGGATGTCTTGAGTCTGTTCCAGTAGCTGACTTTTCACTACCCACTATGGTTCCATGGTGAAAACAGTGGGGACCTTGTTAACTAGGCAAGTCCCCAGCCAGCATGAAATCTCATAATGTTACATCATATTATTTGTAGTTTAAGAAAATAGAGTGTATAATTTATCCCTCTACTAATGGTATGCACCATATGAATGTGAGGATTGGACATGGTTGTGTACCAATTCTTTATATGGTTTGCATATTCTTTAACTATATTACCTTTATATCTTTATCTGATCTTGTTAGTTATATATACCCTACGCACTCATACAAATTTCCCCTTCTTTAAACAAGCTAAATTTAGGCCATTCTTAAATTTAGTCACGTGTAATTTAATTTATGATTAAATTAAATTACACTGCTCTTAAACATATCCTCTGAGACAGTTCACCTGATAAATATTGACAAATTTATATTTTAACTGCGCCAGCCAATACTGAGGATAGACGAGGTTCTTATCCAAGGTTTATTATTGTGTATCACTCTGAGAGTGATACACAATAATAAACTTCCAACAATAAATAAACTAATTCCTGTTCTCTTTATCTTAGCATGCAGTCGTGGCTCTAGATATCAAATTATACTCGCGGGTCCCTCCCGCTAGGTTCGATGGTAATTTTATGAGTGGCTATTTGAATTTAAATAACAAGCTGGACACAGGCAAATGCTATGAAACATTTATTAAATCAAGAAATTATACATGAGAAAACATAAATGCATGGTTAACTATATTGTGTTGCTAGCAAGACCTCAATTTCAATATTAACATTACATTACATGAACAAATTACTTGGACCACTTCTATGTATAATTTAACAAACTTCTAGCTTATGTAGCCTATCCTTTATCACTCAAGTGGTCACTTGTTATATTTCTCAACATATCACAATCATCTCTTCTAGGGAAACATTTCTCTAACAGGGACAGTTCAATGCTAAATTAGGGATGGTTCCTAAAGTTTCTTACAATAAGTCCATTACACAAAATATCCTAAAGATTTCGCACATAAATCTTCAACTGGAAAACAGAATATGACAATCTACATTACTGTTCCTAGAATGACTTTCAGTTCTTTCTTCAGCCTTGTCTGGACATCAAGGCTCCTTTAAGGTCTATAATTCCCTGGGTCACACACACGATAGCTGCATGGCCAGATTCTCTGAATTGGAAAGGCTATGTGCCGCTCAGGACTTTCACTAGTATCGCAGACACACATCTGGATTACCGATGCACGATATAGCATAGCTATCCTGGTCTGAGGAAATTGCTAGCCCTAACTCGCATGCTACGGCAGATGACTCATAACTTCCACGGCCAGCCTAGAATCTTCTCCGCTGGCGGAGACCGAGAACCAACATCCACGAGGTCAGGAAACAGGAACCAAAAAGCCTCGTGTGTGTGTGTGGGTGGGTGGGTGGGTGAGTTGTGGTGTGTATGTGGGGGGGGGGCGTTTACATTGCCCGCTTCAATCTCGGAGATTCATGCACTTCGCCATGTTGTTTATCGCACACCTCCACGTGCACATGCCATGTTTTCTTAGAAAGCGTTCCAGCTTCTTTTTCATATAACTTCACTTTCCCTCCAGCCATGTGTTATTCTGGACGGCTAAAATGTGACCCTTGGACCCTAGCTTATACATTTTGCTTTCTTATAATACATGAACAAATTGCTTTGAATAAATTAATACCCTAAATAGATTTCTTTATTAGACTTCCTGCAAAGCCTCACATGTTAAATATTTCTTCACTTCTATCTTAGTGTTATTTATACATATATATACACGCCGTTCATTGTCAAAACACCATATTCTCTACCTACAGTCAAGGTCAGTTGTTCCTGAATAAATTAATGTTTTGCCCTACTTATTTTTTTGATTATTCAGGACACAACAACATTAGGTCAGAAGTCTCAGTCGGTTTTCTACATTCCTTAAAGGTGATTTGGAGGTTTCCTCCCAGTTATTTGACTTTGACCCTTAAAACCCCTTTTAGAATTGCAAAACCTGTAATTTTGATGGACAAATCTTATCTTTTCAGTTCCTTTCCCCATCTGGGAGAAAGTGACCCAAGAATTTTATAGTTGTGCTGTTTCAGATGAGGAGATGTTTAAATATTTCTGTTATTATCCTGGTTGACAGACAGACTGTTGTTGGTTTGAATACCCATTGTGGAAATGGAGGGCTTTCAGTGGTATAATTTAATTTTCTAGTTTAATACCACCACTCTTCTTACTATACATCTGAAGTGTCTTGAAAAAAAGCTCATGTTTGTTCTTTAAAGCTGGGTTTCTGGATTATATACTTTTATACCGTCCTTTGTACTTATGTACTATAGTTTTTCAACTTTTCTTGAGGGAGATTCGTGTTTATATGAAGTAATCTTTTTTTATATATATATATATATGTGTGTGTATATGTATATATGGTCCCAAAACTTCATTCAATACTTAGTAAACCTAAAGAGAAATATCTTCCAACTCAGTTTCTAGGAGTGTACAAGATTTGATATGATTGTGGAAAGCCATACTCTGGCCAGACTACTAAAATCCATCCTTCTACGTTTTGAAGAACACTGTAGAGATATCTCCTACAACAGGACTAGAGCCAGTGCTCTCTCTCTCTCTCTAGCCACGTTCTCTTTTCAGTTAACTCAGACGAAGGCCGCCAACACATTGTGAATTGGACTCAAACTTCTAACATCCATGTGTGCTATGATGAGCTTGAGAGAAAGATTGTCGAATCTAGAGAAATTCTTCCCATATCAGCAACAGCCTAAGACTGTTGTTGATATGGGACAACAGACGCACACGTTGCCTCTGTTCAGTATTGGCGCACTCGTGACAGCGCTTAGTCTATTTATTTGGAACTCCAGCTCGCATTTTGTTTTCAAACGTGCTACTGTCTTTTGTACTTGTTCTGTTTATGCAATTTTAAGTCTCTGTAATTTTTTATATATTACTTTGATTGTGATACCTGAAGATGTTGATCAGTTCAACAAAACTAGTAAACTAGTAGTATCTTTTGAAATAAACCATGTCATCTCTCAGTATCAGTCATTAAAACTTTTTAATGATATTAATAATATATAATTTATTTATTATTTTAGGAAATAGTAAAACAAGTTAAGAGAAACTTGGAAGGATGGAGAGAAGTTTTATTACCTATTAACTCGGTGCTTATGTGGGAGAAATCTTTCTATCCATGGATATTGGCAGCTGGAGTCACTTTCTTTTTTATGTAAGTAAATTGTCTATCTTTTTAAAATGCTAATTAAAAATATTTTTATTACTTATCTGAAATTAGATTGCTTGAAGAATTTGAAAATACTTGATTAGACTTTTCTGGGTAAACCCCTTGAGTATTCTGTTAGTTCTATTCAAAAAGGAAAGCAGAAGATTCAATGAATGTCCTTCCTTATAGTGACCAGCTATAAAAAATAATTAAGTCTACACATTTGGTCACATTGATACCAGATAATCCTACTGCTCCACTACAAGCACTTTTGGTCACTTCCTTGCCATCAATCCTAACTGTACCATAGATGTTGTTTGTCCTTTAGGCACTTCACATCACAATCTAGCATTGATATATTATCTCATGGAGAAAAATTTATTTATTTTCTCATGAAGCAAAGAAATCATGAAGATTATCTTATCATATTTTCATGATTTCTTAGTTTCATTTCCTGAATTGGGTTATTGTTTCTAGTTTTCTGATCCACACATTTTGGCTGAATGCTCCATTGAAATAATTCTTGTAGGTATGGAAAGATTCATTTAAATTTCACTTTAAATTCTTCTCCTTAACTTTTGTTTCTCCTAAAAGAGTGCCAAGGCTGTTGTAAGATAGGTAGTGGGCTTTCATTAAAATCTGTCTTCTTTCCTACCAGTACTTTCTACCTTACTAGCTTGAAATATTTGCAAGCAAATTATCCACACATCCAAAATATTTTGAAAGGACCAAAAGAAGTAATCTTTCATTGCGTATTGCATCATTACCTATGGAAAAAGTTAATTTCCTGGCCTCTTAATTTTTCTTGGAATTCTTGTATTGACAATCCTAATAAATTCTTTCTAACATTCCAAAAACACAACATTCAGTTCTTTCTGATTTTTCACTTGAAAGAGATTCGAAGAATTTGGCATTTCTTTGGTTCTAAAAGTTCCTTTTATACTCTGTTTTCCCATTAGTATTTATCATGTGTTACTTGAAATATTCTCAGTTAATAAATGATCGCTAGTGTGAATTCCGTGACACTGGATCAACAAAGCGAATTGTGTGTGTTACCTATCTTTAGACAAATACAACAGAAAAATTTGAAACTCAAGTATTTGATATTTTGAAGGCCTAAGCAAGCCCTCAGCTTATGATGTGTGTTGCCAGCTTTCTCTCTGATTGCAGTTAAATGTTATTGTTAAATAGATCTTTATCCTCAAATTGAATTTGAGGATAAAGGATTGAAATTATTGTGCCTGGGTGGTATATTCAGCTTGTGTGCTACAAGAATGTGCAAGTGAACTGACAGTACCTCTGATGAAGTTGTTTAATCTCAGCTTTGACAAGATTCCAAGGGAATGGAAAGAGGATATAAGATAGTTCTATTACATAAATGTTGCTCCAATACAGAAGTAACAAATTAGTATCTCTGGAGTGGTGGTTGAAGTATTGGAAAAGTTGTTAAAAGTAACATTCAGAAATGGGTGGATAGGAATATGATGCTCTAGAGGGCAGCATAGTTTTGTAAAAAGGAGGTCCTACCTCAGTAATTTATTCAATTTTATAATAAAGTTCCAGTGGAATTGGATCAAGGAAATGGTTATATGATGATACTGCTGGACTTTGCAAAAGTATTTGACAGAATACCACATAAATTATTACATAAGTTGAAGCAAATGGGAAAATGGATATGAGGTTGGTGGCATGGACAGGGGTGACTGGTAGACATCAGTGGGTGGTTCACACTAGTCACAAATTCACTTCAATTTCACTCAGAATCAAACCAAATGATGGTGACTAGTTGAGTACCCGAGGACTCGGTACTAGGACCACTACTCTAATTTTTCATTAACATGTTCATTGCCAAACACGCGATATCGCGCGATGCGAGCTCTCACCAAATGGCCGATCAAGCGTTATCGCGTGGACGTCGCTAACTAAATAAAAAAATAATAATAATAAATTTGGCCACCACACGAAATTCCAATTTTCAGCTTGGCAATGAAAGTGTTAAAGATATAATGGAAGTTTTTTGGGGGGGAGGGGGGAGTTGCAGTTGTATGCTAATGATGCAAAACTGGGAAGGGCAATAGTCAGCAATGGTGATGTAAATAATATGTTGCAGGATGATTTAAATAAATTGGCAGTGTGAGCAAAGAACAATGGTTGTCAATTTAATATTGTAAAATGTAAGGTAATGCACTTTGGTATGAAAGGATTACATACTTTGTATCATATTGATGGTGCTAGATTACAGGAAATTGATGAGGATGGGGAATCTGGGAGTGATGGTAGATAGAGTGAAATTCAGAAGCTATATTGCAAGAGTTGGCAAAATAGCTTAGAGCAGGGATGGCCAACCAATGTGCCACTTTTGGCACATGCACCAAAAGTGGCACATTGGACTCCAATGATGATGATAAAAAAGAGCTTATTTATGCAAACTGTATTAATCAAAAACTGAATTTTTATGGGGGGGGGAGCTAAAACTTAATAGTTATATTTAGCAATTTTATTGTTTCGTGCACATCTTTTGCTCATTCACTTGTTTGATCCTGAGGTACCAAGTGTTAGCAATAGTGGTGCGTTGCAGGTTTTTGTCTGTCGGCTTACAATTGATACTCGTGTGCTACGAAGTTATTCTTTGTTCGTCCTTTGTGAACATTTGCAGTTTTTGTACTTTTTCAAAAATTAAGCCTTCTTTTTTATTTTGTTCAGTTATTCATCACAGTGCAAAAGAAAAACAAGGTGATAGTAAGCTTGAATTTAGTCAATAGTGGGAAAATTAGTTCTTATTTATAGCGAATCGATAAGGAAAACTGTTGTGTATTGTTTGTGAAAACACTTTCTCAAATATAAAACATCAGACTGAAATAGAAGGAAAACTGAAGATAGTATTTGGGTCTGAGTTATGGAGAGAATATGTGATGATGAAGGAAGAATTCAATAGAAGATGAAATATGTTGTTAAAAAAAGTTTTGAAAGTTTGGCGATGACAGAAGCATCCTACAAAATGGCTTTAGCATTGGCCAAAAAATTGAATTTGTTAAGCTTCAAATATTTGCAAGATGTCTTGGTGATAAAAATATTGAAAGGAAAGTAGATGAGATTGATCTCTCAAAGCAAACAGTTACAAGACACACTGAGAAACTCTCTCATGATGTTTCTGAGCAACTGAAAGACCTTGTCCATTGCTTTGGATGAATCTACTAGTATATATGATGTAGTCCAGATAAGCATTTTTATAAGAGGAATTGATAATTTTAATGTTTTTGAAGAACTTATCGGTCTTGAATCGCTTCATGGAAAAACAAGAGGAACAGACATATTTGAGAAAGTAAAATCATGCCTAGAAAATTTACAAGTAGATTTGATTCTACCAAACTCATTAGTGTTTGTACTGGCAAAGCACTGTCAAGGATAGGTAAAGCTGCTTGGACTACAACTTTGCTTGAAAACTTTCTGTCATTCTTTAATAAAATATCACTGCATTATACACCAAGAGTCACTGTGTGAAAAAATGTTAAATTTGCAGCATGTTATGTTATATTACTGGTTGTGAAATGCGTAAATAAAATTAAAGCAAGAGGATTAAACAGAAGAGAATTCAAAGAATATCATGAAATGTTGGATTTGGAATATGGTGATCTCGTTCTTCATTGTGAGGTGGGTTGGTTTTCTAGAGGACAGGTTTTAAGTAGATTTGGAAACTGGAAAATACTGTTCATAATTTTCTAGAAGAGAAAAATGAGCTGCCTGAGGAAAGAGCCTTTTTAATGTGATAACAATTGGCTGTTTGATTTAGCATTTTTAGTTCGTTACCAGCCGTCTCAGTGATCTAAATTTGGAACTGCAAAGCAAGAACAAATTATTTCTTAGCTTAGTAAATGATATCAATACATTCAAGATGGAGTTAAAACTGTTTACCTCTCAGTTAGAAAATGAGGATTTGTGCCAGTTACCACACTTAAAAAGAGCAGAGTGAATGAACTGAAGATAATGGGCAATTTTAGAAAATATATTGCAAAAATCAGGTTATTGCAAGAGTCAGTTGAAAGTAATTTTCATGATTTTGCTAAAGAAGAGGACCACATACTTGCATTTATAAACCCATTTTCACTTAGTGAAAATGGGTTTATAAATGCAAGTAAATGCAAAAAATCATGAAGATGCCTAGTAACATACAAATGGAACTTATTGACTTGAAAACAAATCATTATCAAACATGAAATTTGATGAGCTTCCCTCAATCTCAAATGCTTCCAACAATTTCTGGCAAATATTTTCCAGAATTAAGAAAAGTTGCCCAGAGTTATATCTGTCGTTTCGGAATAAAGATATAAACAAGCATTTTCAGCCATTAAAATGATTAAAAACAAAATGAGGTCACAATTCACTGATTCAGATTTGAAGAATTCTCTGCTGCTATCAGTAACTAACTCTAAACATTAAAAGATTGGCAAAATCAAAACAGACTCAAAAGTCTTCAGGTAAGTAATGTTTATCTTGTTTTTATATTAAATCAATATATCACGTCTATATCAACATATTTTTACTGGGAGTTTTTAAGGATACAAGAGCTGTATGGTGCATCTGAACTTGAAATAATTGTTGCATGGAATGTAAAAGGTGGCCGCCCCTGGCTTAGAAGGTTACTTGGATGTGTTGGAGAACACATCGATGACAAGTAAAGATAAAGAGGTTATTATCCCTCTTTATAAGGCTGTGATTTGGCCACATGTTGACTACTGTGCACAAATTTTGTCACCTGCATTTCTAGGGTACCGGAAGGTAGTGGAAAGGATTCGGAGATGAGTGATCAAGCTCGTGACATGTTTTTAGAATGTTCCCTATGAAGATAGATTGAAGATGTATGGGTTGCAAGTGGAGGAGAGGGTATTTGATATAAACTGATAAGTTACTAAAGAGATTCTTTAAAATTAACAAAAAAGAAATTTTTCGATATGTGAAGAGTAGGGGAAAACAAGGGATTACACTAGGACGTTGTCTCAAAGCGTTGTTAGTAATGGTGTGTGGACTAGATTCTTTATTTGGAGAGTGGTGAATGAGTGGAATGGATTGCCAAAGGTGGTTGTCAGTGCTTCAACAAGTGAATAAGTTGGAGATGTATGATAGATATTGTGTTAATTGATAGTGTGATGAGTCTTTTGACTCCATGAAATATCCCTATAAATAATTTAAAAAAAAAAAATTGCCAACTAATGCTGAAGTATAACTCGCTTGTTTTTTCCTTTGCCCATCCTCTTCCTTCTTGTGTATCATTGATTCACTTGACTGCAAATCCTTTCCAGGAAGGTTTTGTTTAATGATAATACATTACATTTTTCTTTCTTGTTTGACAACTGTTCACTATCTAAATCGCATCTTCATTAATTCAACCTCAGTATCTCTTCTAGATAGTGGCCCTTCCCATAATTATTGGATACAAAGGAAATTAACATGAAATCGTTAGTTTCTGTATACAAGTAGCATAGTCATGAATGTAATTCATGCCCAAACTCTGTTTGCATACGCTTGGATCAAGAATAGAACATGAATATAATTTTTTTGGCAAGTTTAATCTGATTTGCAACAAGTGAAAAAAACTTTCCTATGTGTGCTTGTGTGTATACTTAGTGGATGTAAGATACTATAAGATCCAAGTTTCAGTTTCCTAAAACTTTTTTTTTTTTTTTCTGTAAGGTCTCTGATTTGATCTAAACTTTATTAATACTAGTTGAACTCATGGATTGATAATTGAAGGCAAGATTACAGAAAACTGTTGTTATCTTGTCATCTTAAATCCCTATTTGCATTATTGTTTGAAAAAATATTCAAGGTTTTTTTAATTTTTTTTTGTTGTAGAGTTAAAATACCAAATTTTTTGGAATATGGAGGGGGGGGGGTTGACTGATTGTCTACTACAGACAAGCCATTTTATTTTTCGTTTTATTTATTTATTTGGGATTTGTTAAAATTTGAATATTATAAATTTAACATTCCTGCAAAAGGCTGCACATCTGGATCTTTTCCCTTTTTTGCTTTTAAAAAAAAACTTTTCTGTTTTGTTCAGTGGACTATACCATTATATTGGTTGTTCTAATGCTTTTGCGAATACTAATAACGACAAATTTGTTTCTCCTTGTAACTGCCAGTATCCTGACTCTCAGAGTACGTTAAAATTAGTTTCAGTGCCATCTAACACATTTCAGTTGATATTTCAACATAATTGAGATTGCTGATTAGCCAGTTTAAGAAGACTTAGCCAATCCCATAGAAAGATGGAGAATTCATTACAGTAGTTGTCCAGTTTTGTTAAGGAATCCGGCAAATTTGTACTGATCTTAAGAGTATGACATCTGGGTTCTGGCCACATAGATTCACTTGAAGACAAATAGTTGTAAAATCATGTACAAGTATTACAATGATCATATTTTAGTTTTGTAGATTTTGAAAATGAATATCATTTGTCAATTTGGCAAAAGAAAAGCTGCTCAAAATGCTACAGTTATGTGATGTAAATGGAACGTTATACTGAGCTACACAGTCTATATTTGAGTTGGAACTCAGCACTTAGAATTGAAGGAGGTATAGGAAGATGGTTTCATGTTAAATCAGGTGCACATTATCTCCACTATTATTCATTACCTATATGGATCACATTATGAAGCAAAGTGGCATCAGGCCTGATATCAAAATTGGAGATGTTAATCTCAGTTCTTTACATGCAGATGTTATATTTCTAAATAAACCCAGTGCAAGTCTGCAGGATTCCCTCACTAAACTAAATAACTGTGGTAATAAATTTGTTATGAAAATTATTATTATTAAGAGAGACCTCCAGGCAGTCAGACTCATCGAGGGAGGCCACATACTACACACACCAGCTATCATACTTATTCTTGAATTCATTTGCACTGCTTGCACTCACAACATCTAATGGCAATCCATTCCAATCATGCACTACCCTGAGAGAGAAAAATCTAGCCCTCACACCCTTCTTGGCAGCCTTCATTCTCAGCTTCCAAGGGTGCCCTCTCGTCCTTTCCCTACCCTCCAACTGAAATCCTGTATGACCCTTTCAGAAGTTTGTAAGTCTCAATCATATCATATCACCCCTCTTTCTCCTGTTTGCTGCTGTCTGCAGTCTACAAATTCTCAATCTGTCTTCATAATTAGTATTCCACAATCCTGATATCATTTTTAACACTCTCCTTTGTACTCTCTCCAATATATCAGAATCACAGCAGAAAACAGGAGACCAGACTTGCACACAATAGTCCAAGTGAGGTCTTATCAAGGCCTTGTAAAGAGGCAAAATAACATCCTTATCTTTATATGTGAATGTTTGTTTCAGCATTGCAATTATCTTTTGAGTTGTATTTGCAATCTTTGCCACATGGCCCCTAAATTACAACTTCCTATCTATTAACGCTCCAAGATCCCTAGCCTCATCAGTTTCTTCTAGCCTAATCCCACTAATATAATACGACATTGGATATCTAATCGTGCTGAAGTGAATAACTACATTTACTGACATTAAACTGATACCCATTTTCCCATGCCCACAATTCCAGCCTATTCAAATCATTCTGCAAAGACTGCATATCAGCAGCATTCCTGATTACCCTACCTATCTTTGTGTCATCAGCAATTAACTGTATGTCACTTGTCAAATCCTTCCCAATATCGTTAATGTACAGATTGAATAACAGTGGCCCAAGCACTGATCCTTGTGGTACACCTTTTTTTTTTGTACTGGTTACGGGCAGTATTACCCTTACATCATGTCCAGACTTGATATAGGCCTAAGCCTTTACAAGTGTTTTACCCTATGCCTGTTTGAGTTATCATTGTAGTCATTCTCTGGTGACAACGCCATGTCACCAGTGTGCCCTGTAGGGCCCTCAAAGAAAAAACTTTTATATCCCTTTGCGTAAGCCCAAGCTGTTTTGTCCTTATAACTATCTGCACTCTATACGCCATGTAAAGAGATGGTGGCACTGGTAAACCTCGGAGTTGCCCCATGCTCCTCCCGTATCTTACTAACTAGATCTTGATTATTTTTATAATAATTTACTTTATTATTATGGTTATAGGCTAGTGGACGCTCTGTTCCCGCCACCTGAGCATCAACTACCCAAACGTCACCATCTCTTTTAATCACTAAGTCTTGCTTACACAAATCCGCAGTGGGCCTATAATGTGGTTCCACTGCAGTCTCCCAACCTTTGTTCTTAAAGCTGTTGTTCAGAATGGAGACCATGGAATCATGCCTCCTCACGTGGACCCCATGGGTGCGGAAGCAACACTGGGCTATATGAGACAATGTCTCACTGTAATGGCAACCAGCCCTACAGTTGGAGTTGTCACTATCCCATTGAGCTGTGCGGGCTCGGGTAGGCAGGGCATTGACCCTCATCCTGATAAGGTCAATATACTCGAACCCAGGGAGGAGTCTGGTGCATCCCTTACCCAATCATGCTGGGGAGGCATCAGAAATGACTTTTAAAGGAGCACCTCATCTCTTGTGTTCTGCGGGTGCTGACTTGATTAAAGTACCTCGAGAATGGGACTTTAGCCCGCCTAAAGTCTTCTTGTATTAATGGGCTATAGAAAGCCTCTCTGCATATGGGAGAAGAAGATGGTTCTGACTGCGCGATTCTTGACAGCCGCAGGCGTGGGATCAGCCATCTAAGTGATGGAATCCCAAGCCCACCATCCTTCACCCTCGCATGGAAATATGCAGTAGGAGTGTCAAGTGGCAGTTGGAGCTATGATCTCATGGCTGAACGGATAGCCCTGTCCATTTGGGACAGTACCGAGGTATATGTCCTACCAAGCACCAACTTGTAAAAGTAAGGTAGGAGATAGTAGGAAAGGAGAAATAGTCTTTGCTGGGGCTTGAGAGGAGCTTTCCTCAAAGAAGCGATCCCATCTTCTGAGATAGAAGGGACAGAAGACCTTCCCTTTGGGGTGAACATGATACCGAGGTATCTCCACTCTTCCAGGATGGTCAAAGTATGCAACGGCCTCCCATGCAGGGACAACTCTATAGTCTCAACCTTAAGCTTCTTGTCACGACCAGAGGGGACAAGAGCTAAAGAGCAGGACTTCTCTACATTAATAGAAAGGCCTCGAATAGAGAAGAAGTCAACTGCCCGGTCAAGGAGTTCCTGCAAGCCTATCTTAGTAGAGGCTACGAGAATAGGATCGTCCGCAAAAGCCATAGCAATAAAGGAAGAAGCGCCTAGCGAGTAGCCTATATGGCTAGAAAGACAATGAAGAAACCCATCTATGATGCAGTTAAAGAAAAGGGGAGATAGAGGATCACCCTTGCGAACACCCTGCACTGCGGGAATAGAAGTTGCACGGGTGAGATATTTAACAATTTAATGGTTATATTCTGGAAGAGGAGCATCATCTAGAGAGATGTTGTCAGTCTGAGAATCAAAGCCTCTTCTTCTACAGCAGGATGGTGGCCGGAAGAGGGAAAGGCAGGGACAGGAGATACGGAGATATTACCTGTCCTTACCTGTGGCGGATGGGCTGCCAATTCTTGAAGTAAGGCTTTGTAACTGGCTTTCCATCTATGACACTTGATGGCATCCAAGGATCTTAATGGGAACGCCTCAAATAAAGCCTCATTGATTTTCTTTATCCCTTGAGCCGTCAACTTGATCTCATGAGTGGCGAGGATCTTTTCTTTTTTGGCAGTCCAACGTGCTCTGTTCTTATTGCAGCGTTGGCTTCGGCTGGATGTTTCCGTGCGATGCATGCCAAGGCCAACTGCAGTAGAGAATGCACGATCGCAGACCTGACATATGAAGTGTCTGAGATTGGGAACTCCTTGACCGCCAGAACAAGCATGATGAGAACTTGAATAAATGGGTTGTTGACAGTCTTTGCAGAGCTTTCTTAAATTTTCTTCTTGAGGACACCGTTGGGACGGGTGGCAGGATCATCTCCAAACAAGAAAGAGACATCTGGGTTCACACTTGACGAGTTTCCTGGCTCCGACCTATAAGAGTCAGAGCCTTCATCTGATGAGTTATTGCAAGCGAGGAAACTTAACCAGGGCTGCTAACCCTGTAAGGGAGCAATAGTGTAGCGGGCCAGTCAGTCACCCGAAGGTGTCCAGGAATCGCCCCTAGGAGGCTGCCTACTGTTGCACTTGCGAAGTGTCTCAGGGGATGTTCAAGCCGAGACAACAACACTCAGATTCCCCGTATACCACTTTTTGATATCTGTCAGTCAGCCATCCTCTTATCCATGCTAATATTGTATAACCAGGGCTGCTAACCCTGTAAGGGAGCAATAGCGTAGCAGGCCAGTCAGTCACCCGAAGGTGTCCAGGAATCGCCCCTAGGAGGCTGCCTACTGTTGCACTTGCGAAGTGTCTCAGGGGATGTTCAAGCCGAGACAACAACACTCAGATTCCCCGTATACCACTTTTTGATATCTGTCATATCGGGGTGCTTAAGGGTCAAAGCTGTATAACTGAGAGGAGACCTCCACATAGCCTTTAAAGGAATGCGGAGAACCGACCAGGGCTTCTGACCTAATGTCCAATCCTCACCTTCTCGTGGTGCACCCTGTTGGGTATCTACTTTGATACTGAACGAACGAGGATGGGCTGGCAATTTGGGATTTAGCCGACCAAATTGTATTCTTATTGGTTAAACCAAAATAAAAAACGATGGTACAACATGACAAAATTTCATGCCGGCTGGGGCGTCGCCCGGTTAAACAAGGCCCCCGTTGTTTTCGCCAGGGAACCAGGGCGAACAGCGAAAAGTCAGCTACTGGAACAAATCTGAAAACAAACCCCAACTCAACATCACCAGAGTTAAAGATCGGTACTGTCAACGTAAGAAGCCTGAATGGCAAAGAAATGGAGCTAGCTGAGGAATTAGATAAGTACCAGATCGACATAATAGGGGTGACTGAAACAAAAAAGACCAAAACTGGTGAGATCTTTCTGAGCAATAAATACAAAATGTTATATTCAGGCAATAACAATCAAGGAAAAGAAGGAGTAGCCATAGTATTCAACACAAAATACGAGGCTAATCTTCTTGAATGGCAGTCAGTCTCAAGTAGAGTGATGTGGGCAAATATGAGAATGGAGAACTGGACAATGAGACTTATTTGTGCCTATGGTCCCACAGAAGGTTCTACTAAGGTAGAAGTGGAGGAATTTTTTGAGGCTTTAGAAAAAGCAACTGACACAATGAAAAAGGAAAAGTTGGTCCTTGTATGGGATCTAAATAGCAGAGTAGGAAATGATTGTGAGACATACAAAAATATTTGGGGAAAATTTGGAGAAAAGAGCAAAGCTAATAATAATGGCAAATATCTGTTGGATTTCTGCTCAGGACATGGACTGGTTATTACTAACACCATGTTCCAACATAAAAATGTGCACAAATTCACATGGAGAGAAGAGGCTAGGAATAAGAAAAGTCTCATTGACTATGTTATTGTTGATAGTGATGTTTTCTCCCTGGTGCAGGACACCAGAGTGTACAGAGGATTTGAAATTGGAAGTGATCACTATTTAGTCTTGAGCAGGATAAAATTGAATTTCATATTGAAAAGAATAACATGTAAGAAAGTTTTAAAGCGAATAAAAGTTGAGCAGCTCTCAGATGTAAACTGTAGACTAAAATACAGAAATATTATTGAAAAGAAAATGAAAGAGTTTGAGAACAGGAATCAAACCTTGGAGATTCAGTGGCAAACTCTGAAGGAAACATTGATTGATTCTGCCAGAGAGGCATGTGGTGAGGTTGTGTGCAAAGATAAAAAAATCAGAACTCCCTGGTGGACACAGGAAGTTAAAGAGGCAGTGAAGGAAAAGAAGAAAGCATATCAAAAGTTCCTGGCAAATAAGTCAGCTTTTACTCTTACAGAATACAGAGACAAATGTAAGAAAGCTAAACAGTGTGTAAAACTAGCTAAACAAAAGTCATGGGAGGACTTTGGCAAGAATATAGAAAATAAATATCAAGAAGGTGGCAAAATATTCTGGAGGTTGTTGAAGAAGCTTAGGAATGGAAAGAGTGCTGTAAAAGGAATTAGAGATGATAAAGGTGAAATGAAAACAGGAGAAAAAGATATCCTTGAAGTATGGAGTAATTACTTTGAAAAACTGCTAAATGAAACAAGCAGTGATGACAGCACAGTGGTAAAAAACACTGACCAGGCATGCAGTCAGGAATACATATCCATATTTGAAGTAGAAAAAGCCATCAAAGGCTTGAAATGTGGAAAGGCAGCAGGAGTAGATGATATTTAACCAGAAATGCTGAAGTATGGTGGTATAAGAGTCTTACAGTGGCTGCACTGCATAGTTCAGAAAGCCTGGACAGAGGGACGAATTCCCGATGATTGGAGTAGAGCTCTCATAGTACCCATATATAAAAAGGGAAATAAAACTGAATGTGAGAATTACAGAGGTATTTCCCTACTGAGTGTTCCTGGCAAGATCTATGCAAGTATACTTGAGAAACGGTTGAGAAGAATTGTGGAAGAAAAGCTTGGTGAAGAACAAGCTGGATTCAGGCCAAATAGAGGCTGTCAGGATCAGATCTTCACTTTACGACAAATAGTCGAGAAAGCATGGGAATATAACAAAGATCTGTATTTAAGTTTTGTCGATCTGGAAAAGGCATATGACAAGGTGCCAAGAGAGAAGCTATTCAATACGCTGCAGTTATATGGTGTCAATGGGGCATTATATCAAGCAATACTTAGTCTTTATTTGAGTTGTGAGTCAGCAGTTAGAATTGAAGGAAGTACAGGAAGATGGTTTAATGTTAAATCTGGTGTGAGACAAGAATGTACATTATCCCCTCTGTTATTCATTATCTATATGGATCACATTATGAAGGAATGTGGTATTAAACCTGATATCAAAATTGGAGATGTTAATGTCAGCTGTTTGCTTTATGCAGATGATGTTATACTTCTAAATAAATCCGCTACAAGTCTGCAAGATTCTCTGACTAAATTGAATAGCTGTTGTAATAGATATGGTATGAAGGTCAGCAATAAAAAGACAAAGATAATGAAAATAGGCAGAATCATTGAAAATGTCAACTGTGTTGTGAATGGAGAACCTGTGGAACAAGTAAAACATTTCAGCTACTTAGGCACAATTTTTACTGAAGATGGTAAACTAAATATAGAAATAGACAACAGAATCAGCAAAGCTGGTATCGTGGGAAGTCAATTGAATAAATTCATATGGAATAAGAAAGAAATTAGTCGGAACACTAAATTAGCTGTATACAAGACTGTGTTCAAACCAATTTTAACTTATGGATCTGAGAGCTGGGTCAGAAGTAAAACACTTGACCAAAGACTAGAGACCGCAGATATGAGAGTTCTGAGAAAGATTATACGCGTGAACAGATGGCATCAATGACAATATCATATTAAAAATGAGGATATTAGGAAAGAACTTGACATTGTTGGCATCCAGGAATGCGTTAGCAGAGCTAATCTCAGATGGTATGGTCACTTAAATAGAATGGGAGAGGAAAGATTAGCAAAACAAGTGTTCTCTGCCAGGTTGGCAGGAAAACGACCCAGAGGAAGACCAAGATATAGGTGGATTGATACGGTACAAAGTGCCTTAGACGATAGAAATATAAGATCTGATAATGTTGGAGTCTTGACAAGTAACAGACTGATTTGGAGGAAAATTGTAGATAGGAAGTTAGTAATGATGTAATTTTTTCATGTAGTAATGTCATATCCTGTACACCCCTTGAGGGTACATGGCAGGAATTTGATGATGATGATGATGATATTGTATAACCCAAACCCATTTTCTCCAATTTATGCAGCAGTCTGCCATGCTGTATTCTGTCAAAAGCCTTAGCAAAATCCAGAATTATCATGGTGTATCCATTCCCCTTGTCTACTTCAGTGGTAACAATGTTATAGAATGTGAGCAAGTTGCTAAACATTACCTTCCCTTAGTAAACCCATGTTGTTCATTGCAAAGTAAAGATTCACTGTCAACCCATTTCTGAATGCGGAACCTAACCAATTTTTTCCAAAATCTTCACCACTACTCTTGAGATACTAATGGTCGATAGTTAGATACATCGATCTTTGCGCCACCCTTATGCAATGGAATGGAATTACCATACATTCTTTCCATTCCTATGGAATCTTCCCTGTTCTGACTCATATTAAACAGTCTGGTGAAAGGAATAGCCAGTTCAGCTGAACTCTTTTAGCACATGCTGATATTCCATCAGTCCCTACTGCTGAATTCTTATTCAGTTTGTGCAACATCTCTAATACCTCAGCCTCACACACCTGCATTTCTTCATCTAGTGAAAGGTAACAGTGAGCTCATTGTTGCGTTCATCAGGTTGATAACTTTAACAAAATGGGCACTAATTAACTGAGCAATCTCTTCTACATCTATAATCCGCATGCCGTCTGGATTTAGAAGAGTTATTCTTTCATATTCATTCTTTCTTTTACTTGCAGCATACCGATAAAATTCTTGTGGGTTGTCTTTAGCACACAGAGCCAGTTCCTTTTCATAATCAGACTTTGCTTTTCATACAACAATTGTGACTAATCTAGTCTGCTGCTTATAACATTCATAGTACACCATCCTTATGCAAAGGGTGTTCCTTCCACATCATCCTTTTCTTATGAATCTCTTGCTTAATAAGCTTACCCATGTATTTGACTCCTACTCTATTTATTCTTCGAACTCTCGGAACACATTCTGATATCGCATCATTTAAGTATTGTTTAAATGCTTCCCATGCATTGTCGATATTCTTCCTATCCATCAAACTGTCCCATTTCACTGAACTCAGTATACTCCACAGTTGGTCATAATTTCCTGCTTTGTAGTTCAACATGTAACCTTTTCTGAATGGAACATTCATAAACTTAGTCACTTCCCAAGTGAATACTGCATGATCACTGTCAGCAACTGCAGGCAAAATAGTTACGTCTTTAACTGAAATGCCCTCTGACACTATAATCAAATCTAACACTCTTTGACCTAGAGTTCCTTCTGTCACATGCTGCTTGAGGAAGTTGTCCTGCAACAGCTCAACAAGTGCATTTTCATTCTTCTCATGAGATTCTACTGTTACCCAATCAGTATTCTCCCATTATGATTACTCTTTTTGCGCTCACCTTTTCTATTTGGTGATGCATTTCTTCATCACCAGCAACTGATCCACCAGGTCTGTAACAACACCCCACTATGTAATTTGTCTTGTTAGATTCCACCTCACACCAGATGGCTTCAAACTCACTGCCACATAAAATATTGTTAGTAGTATTACTATATTCGTAGGTCTCAACTCTAACTGGATTTAAGTCATCCAATATCATTAGCAGCACATCCCCCCACCTCCCCTCCTATCCACTCTGTCCTTCCTAAAAATACTGTAACCATGGCACTCGATACCAGTTAGTAGGTCTGATTCTGATAGCCAGGTCTGATTCTGATTCTCACTAATTCCTACAATCTGAGGTCGCAACATATTGACTAAGGCAACAAATGCTACCCCTTTGTTTCTGATACTCCTAGCATTCGTGTACAGACATAATAATCTACCTGCATGTTCTTTTGTATACTCTTGTTTGCACTCTGCCTGACACAGTTGGACATCTTGCAGATCTCTATTCTTGTCTGATGCCTTACACATGTAAACATCTTTGCACACATATGATGGGTCTGAACCAGACGAACACAAACCTGAAATCATTCTTGCCTCGTCAACATTTCCATGACAAAGCCCATTCCTGTCATTAACACAGTTATATCCCATTGTCGCTCTTACACTCACATTCACACCCATTCCTACCTTTATGATTTAGTCTCCCTGACTCTCTGTGTTAGGTCTCATACCAGTTATTAGTTTTTCCAGACTCCTAATACCAAGCACATTCAGGTGTAGACTATCCCTCTTATACAAATCCAGTATTCTCTCAAACTCACTCCACACATCCAAAAGCTCTCATCCATTCCTTTTACATAGCCTATGCATTGAATCATTTGCCATCATAGCCCTTCTTTTTAATTCATTTTTATCATAGCTAGGTAAAATACTAACGATTTTCACTTTCCCGCTTTTCACTCTCGCCTCTTCCAGCAACCCTTTCATGTCCTCTCTCATACTGAACTTATCGCCAGTTAAATCGTTTTTACCTACTATGACTATGATTCCGTTGACTAAAAAAATCAAAATTAAAAAAAAACAAACACAATGAAAAAACATCAATTGCATCCTGAATGGAGAACCTATAGAACAAGTAAAACGTATCAGGTATTTAGACAAAATATTTAGTAGAGATAGCAAATTAAATTTGGAAATGGACAATAAATTAGCAAAGCTGGTATGGTAGGAAGTCAACTGAATAAATTTATGTGGAATAAGAGAGAAATTAATCAAAACAGTAAACTAACTGTATACAAGATGGTGTTCAAACCAATTTGAACATATGGATCTGAGTTTTTCTACCTCAAGTGTTGATATGTACTCCTCTTTGCATTCCTCTTGAAAAATTTTTAGTGCTGTTCGGTCACTACTTTTTTTTTTCATTTAACAATTTTTCAAAGTAATTTTACTCCAAACATGTAAGATCCTTTTCTTCAGTTTTCATGTACCTGTTTCTTACACCTGATTTAACATTAAACCATCTTCCTATATACTTCCTTCAATTCTAAGTGCTTAGTTACAACTCAAACATAGATTGTGTTGCTCATTATAATGTCCTTTTTATACCAAAGAATGAAACCTGGAGGCTCACTGGCAAATTCTGAAGACATTGACTGTTTAGGCTAGGGCACTTTGTGGTGAAGTTCTCTAGAAGGATACCAAATAAGAATCTCATGGCTGACACAAGAAGTTAAAGAAGCAGTCCTTGAAAAGAAGAAAGCACACCAAAAGTTCCTTGCAAATAAGTTGGCAGATTCCCTAAAAGAATATAGAGAAAAATGTAAGACAGCGAAGCAGTGTAAAAGTATCTAAACAAAAATCATGGGAAGAATAAAGAAGAAATAGCCAGAGGGTGGCAAAATGTTCTAAAAGCTATTGAAAAAGCTTAGAAGTACTGTGAAATAAATCAAAGATGATAAAGTTGACATGGAAACTAAAGAAAAGGATATCCTATATGTTTGGAGTAATTACTTTGAAAGATTTAAATGAAACAAGCAGTGATAACTGCACTAGAAAATTTTCAAGAGGAATGCAAAGAGGAGTACATATCAATACTTGAGGCAGAAAAAGCCATCAAAACTTGGAGGGTCTGGTCAGAAGGTTAAATTCCAGATGACTGGAATAGAGCTCTCATATCTCCCATATATATATATATATATATATATATATATATATATATATATATGGGGGGGGGGGGGGTGAAGCTGAATGTGAGAATTGAGGAATTTCTCTTCTAAGTGGCCAGGTCAGATTGTGGAAGAGAAACTTGGAGAAGGATAAACCAGGTTCGTGCAAAATAGAGGTTGTCGCAGGATTTCACTTTACGACAAATAGTGGAGAAATCATGGAAATATAACAAGGATCTGTACTTAAGTTTGCCTGGAAAGCTGTAAGTCAATGGCTAGAATTGAAAGAAATACAGGAAGATGATTTGATGTGAAATCAGAGGTAAGACAAGGATGCACCTCCACTCTTATTCATCATCTATATGAATCACATTATGAAAGTGCATTAGGCCTGAATATTAGAATTGCTGATGTCAAACAGCTTAGCTCTTTGCTTTATGCAGATGATAATCCTTTCCTTTTGAATGTTTTCTACCATTGTTCTGTCACTTCTTGTTTCATTTAGCAATCTTTCATAGTAATTACTCCAGACATATGGAGTAATTACTTTGAAACATGATATGATAACATGATATTGCTTAGAATATCATGTTGAATTTGTCATCTCTAATTTCTTTAACAGTATTTTCCTCCATCTCTATGCTTTTTCAGTAGCCTCTAGGACATTTTGCTATCTTCCTGATATTTATTTTATGTATTCTTATCAAAGTCATCCTGTTACTTGTTATGAGAAAGCGTTTGTTGACATGCTTTCTGCTTGCCAACAAACACTTTCTCATAACATTTCCTGAGTCTATCATCAGTTACAGGTTCTAAATTTATACTCTTTGTTAGTATTTTATGTAATAAAAAAAGCTCATGGATTTTTGATTCGAGGATACATTGCGGTTAGTCAGTGAATTTAGCACTGCTGTAAAATTTGTGATTTTTATCTGTTTTCATTGTGTTTTTTTAACACAATAAAACCTAGTATTTTATAAAATATTTTTTATTAAGATATTTCAACAATAAGTGTAAGTTTAAAATGGCACCAAAAATACAGAAGGAAAGTAATGCTAAAAAGAGCCCTGCAGGTGAGAACAAGAAGACTAGCCCTGCTTATGAGGGTATTGGAGTTGTGGAGGAGGTTAATGAAAATTAATTAACCTCCAAAATAGCAAAATTAAAGCAGATCATGGAAGTTTATTTTCTGCTTGGTTAGACTATAATAAATTTAGTTTAATCCTTTATCCAAGTGTGAGCAAACAAAGTTTGCACCTGAAAGTATCTTCAGAACTGAGGCAACTCGTAGTAAAGGTGGACCAAGCTCTCACTCCTTGCGGACATGTATAATGCTATGCATTAAGGGAAGGGCCACTATCCAGACCGGTTTCGACCATTATTGAGCTCTCGTCAGTGGGAACCAGATCTAGAAGTGGTGATACTAAAGCAGAAGCAATGGCGAGGTCATATTTACTTATACGAGTTGCCAAAAGGTGTACCACCTTATTATTAAATTACTCTGGATTTAGAGAAAGATGTTGGAAGTTAATTTTCCACTTGGTTAGACTATAATAAATTTAGTTTAATTCCTGGATTTAGTATTAATTTAATACTAATTATTTTATAATATTAAACTAAATTTATTATAATCTAACCAAGTGGAAAATAAACTTCCAACATCTTTCTCTAAATTTCCAGAGTAATTTAATAATAAGGTGGTACACCTTTTGGCAACTCGTATAGGTAAATATGACCTCTCTATTGCTTCTGCCTTAGTATCACCACTTCTGGGTCTGGGTAGTGGTCCTTCCTTTAATGCATAGCATTATACATGTCTGCAAGGAGATGTACTTCGCATTATGGGAGGTACTGAGACAAGGAGTGATGAGAGCTTGGTCCACCTTTACTGCGAGCTGCCTCACTCCTGAAGATACTTCAGGCACAAACTTTGTTTGTTCACACTTGGATAAAGGATTAAACTAAATTTATTAAAGCAGATCATCAGAGAAATGATGCGAGAATTACAAAAAGTCAAGAGACGTTTAAATGAGCATAGGGAGAAAATGAAAAATAAGCAGCAAAATAAGAAACAACAAAGCACGGAAACAGGTAAGTCAGAAAGTAACGGAAATCGGGTAAATGACGTTGTTAGTAAAAAGAAAAAAGTTATTTGGTATGATATAATAAAACACGCTATTGATGAGCAGGTTATAACTTTGAGTTTTCCCAAAGCAAAAATTAAGAATATGAAGGAAGACAATTCAAAAACAGAAAAGAAAAGTAAATGAGATCGTAATTGTTGTAGGTACTAACGACTTAACCAGCGATAAGTTCAGTATGAGAGAGGACATGAAAGGGGTTTTGGAAGAGGCAAGAGAGAAGAGTGAGAAAGTGAAAATCATCAGTATTTTACCTCGATATGATAAAAATGAATTAAGAAGAAAGGCTATGATGGCTAACGATTCGATGCGTATGCTGTGCAGAAGGAATGGATGCAAGTTTTTGAATGTGTTGAGTGAGTTTGAGGTAGATTGGATTTGTATTGTATAAGAGGGACAGCCTACACCTGAATGCGTTTGGTATCAGGAGTCTAGAAAAACTAATAACTGGTACAAGACCTAACAGAGAGAGTCGAGGAAACTAAATTGTAAAGAAAGGAATAGTGAGAATGTGAGTGTTAGAGCGACACTGTTATATAACTGTGTTAATGATGGGAATGGGCTTTGTCATGGAAATGTTGACTAGGAGAGAAAGATTTTGACTTTGGTTTTGTCTAGATTGGACCCATCAAATGTGTACAAAGATGTCTGTATGTATAAGGCACTAGAGAAGAATAGAGATCTGTCCAACTGTGTCATGCAGACTTTAGACAAGAGCATACAAAAAGAACATGCAAGTAGATTATTATGTCTGTACACGAATGCTAGGAGTATCAGAAACAAAGGGCTGGATTTTGTTGCCTTAGTCAATATGTTGGGACCTCAGGTTGTAGCCATTAGTGAGACCTAGCTATCAGAATCAGACATACTAACTGGTATCGAGTATAAAAAGGGTACACTATTTTTAGGAAGGATAGGAGAGGAGAGAACATGCTGCTAATGATATTGGATGACTTGAATCCAGTCAGAGTTGAGACCTATGATTATAGGTCTCAACCAGGCATTCCGTTAAGACCAGTCGTAGATTGTATAGGTTGCCCCCATTTACAAAATCTCAAAATTTTTATCAAATTTACTCTCTTCAACTAGAAGAACTGATACTTATATAAAAAATACTTTGGATTTCAAAAATAAAATTTCAGATCTTCATTTGGACGTTTCTGATATCATGATCAATTTAGATGTTGTTTCTTTATTTACAAATGTGCCTATTTCGGAAAGCATTGAATTACCACAACAGGAATTTCCTTCAGACATTGTAAACGTATTTGATTTTGTAATAAATTCTGGTTATTTTTCCTTTAAAAATAAGTTGTATCAACAAATTGAAGGAACAGCAATGGGTAATCCTCTTTCTCCTGCTATCTCCAATTTCTTTATGGAACATTTTGAACAATGTATCTTTGACAACATTTCTCCCAGACGTACTCATTGGTTCAGATATGTCGATGAACATTTTTGCTGTATGGAATGGCTCTTAGGATGAACTTCAGCAAGTTTACCCTAGAAGTAGAATCAAATAAGCAGTTAGCCTTTTTAGATCTTCTAATTCTTTGCCAACCAGATGGAAAATCAGAAAGAAGACTCATACAGGCGATTATATCCATGCAATGCAGAATCTCATCACCATCCCAGTCAAAAGGCAGGAACTATTAAAACACTGGTTCATCGGGCCCACTCCTTTTGTTTTTCAGACGATCTTTTACAGAAAGAACTATAATATATAACTTCTTCCTTTCTATCTAATGGTTATAAGAATTGCTTCATTAAAAGAATTTTGAGTAGTTTTAATATGTCTTCCTCTTCAAACACAGAAGAAATAATGCGCATTACTATCCCTTATGTACAAGGCATCAGTGAACGTATAGCAAAAGTTTTAAAACCACTGGAAATTTTTGTTGCCTTTCAACCGTTTAGAAAAATCTCCACCATTCTCACTTCTCCTAAGGACAAGCTTCCACATCTTAATCATCCAGGTGTCTACCAGATTCCGTGCTCTTGTGGATTATCTTATTTCGGACAAACGGGAAGATCTGCCTCTATTCGGCTAGAAGAACACCAACCTTATATTGAATACTTTAAACCTGAAAAGTCTGGACTTGCAGAACATGCCATCTTCACTAGACACAGAGTTCATTGGAGAAAGACGAGTTCTTCACAAAAGTCAGTTTCTCATGGAATGCCTTTATAAAGAAACATGTGAAACTCTACTTCATTCTCCTAACTTAAACAGATCCGACGGCTTATGTCTATCCCCTTTATGGGCGATAGTACTTTACAAATCAGCTAATCTTTCCTAACTTTTTATTGTATTGATTTTTTTTTTATTTATTTAATTTTAGGAAAGTTATTGACCTTTTTAGTTATCTTACACCAGCTACTTAGGTGGTGCTTTTTGGAATTGTCAGTTATTGTTTAATTTGAGCTTAATGTACTGAAGATGCCTGTGACACACAGGCGAAAATTATACTATTAAATAATCTTTGTACGTGAGTTTTTTCCGTTATTAATTTTGTATCGATATGTCTACTCACGGTATACCTCTTTTAAAACTTATTGAGACCTATGATTGTAGTACTACTATTAACAGTATTTCATGTGGCAATGAGTTTGAAGCTATCTGATGGGAGGTGGAATCCAACTAGATCAATTGCATAGTAGGTAGTTGTTACAGACCTAGTGGATCGGTTGCTAGTGATGAAGAAATGCATCACTAAATACACAAGATGAGTGAGAAAAGAGTAATCGTAATGGGAGACTTTAATTATCCAAATATTGATTGGGTAGCAGAACACATGAGAAGAATGAAAATGCATTTTTTGAGCTGTTGTGGGACAACTTCCTCAAGCAGCATGTGACTGAAGGAACTCTAGGTCAAAGAGTGATTTGATTATAGTCAGTTAAAGATGTAACTATTCTGCCTCTGGTTGGTATGAGTGATCATGTAGTACCCACTCTGAAGTGACTAGTGATGAAGAAATGCATCACTAGTTTATGAATGTTCCATTTAGAAAAGGTTACATGCTTGAACTACAAAGCAGGAAATTATGACCAACTGAGGAATATACCCAGTTCAGTAAAATGGGACAGTTTGATGGATAGGAAGAATCTCGACAGTACATGGGAAGCATTTAAACAATACTTAAATGGTGAATATCAGAGTGTCCCGAAAGTTTGAAGAATAAATACGGTAGGATAAATGGATTTGTAATCTTATTAAGCAAGAGATTCATAAGAAAAAGATGATGTGGAAGGAATACTGTGTGCATAAGGATGGTGTGCATTATGAAAATTATAAGCAACAGGCTACAATAGTCACAACTGTCGTACAGAAAGCAAAGTCTGAGTATGAAAAGAAACTGGCTCTTTGTACTAAAGACGACCCACAAAAATTCTGTTGATATGCTGCAAATAAATGAAAGAATAACTTCTAAATGCAGATGGCGTGAAGGTTACAGATGCAGAAGAGGTTGTTCAACTAATGAGTGCCTATTTTGTTAAAAGCTATCAACCTGGTGTAAGTGACATTGAGCTCACTGCTACTGCTTCATTGGATGAAGAAATTCATGTGTATGAGGATGAGGTATAAGAGCTTTTGCACAAACTGAATAAGAATTCAGCAATACAGACTGATGTGATATTAGCACGTGTGCTAAAAGAGTGTTCTGCTGAACTGGCTATTCCTTTCACCAGGCTGTTTAATATGAGTCAGAACAGGGAAGATTCCATAGGAATGGAAAGAATATATGGTAATTCCATTCCATTGCATAAGGGGGGGTGCAAAGATCGATGTATCTAACTATCGACCAATTAGTATCTCAGGAGTAGTGGTGAAGATTTTGGAAAAATTGGTTAGGGCTCGCATTCAGAAATGGGTTGACACTGAATCTCTACTTTGCATTGAGGAACATGGGTTTACTAAGGGAAGGTCGTGTTTTAGCAACTTGCTCACATTCTATGACAATGTTATCATTGAAGAAGACAAGGGGAATGGATATACCGTAATACTTTTGGATTTTGTTAAAGCTTTTGACAGAATGGTAGACTGTTGCATAAATTGGAGAATATGGGTTTGGATTATAGAATATTTGATGACTGACAGATATCATAAAGTGGTATATGGGGGTACAAGTCTACAAGAGTTAAGGTAACCAGTGGTGTATCACATGGATCAGTGCTTAGTCCACTTTTATTCAATCTATACATTAATGATATTGGGATGGAGTTGACAAGCAACATACAGCTATTTGCTGATGATGCAAAGATAGGTAGGGTAATTAGGAATGCTGTTGATATGCAGTACTTGCAGAATGATTTGAATAGGCTGGAATTTTGGCATGGGAAAATGGATGTCAGTTCAATGTCAGTAAATGTAAAGTCATGCACGTTGGCATTATTAAATATCCAGTGTCATGTTATATTGGAGGGATTATGCCTGAAGAAAACTGATGAGGCTAGGGATCTTGGAGTGTTACTGGATAGGAAGTTGAAATTTAGGGACCATATAGCAAAGATTGCAAATACAACTCAAAAAATAATTGCGATGCTGAAACGAACATTCACATGTAAAGATAAGGATGTCATTTTGCCTCTTTACAAGGCGTTGATAAGACCTCACTAGGACTATTGTGCACAGGTGTGGTCTCCTGGTTTCCATTGTGATTCTGATGTATAGTATAGAGAGTGCTAAATATGATATCAGGAATGTGGAATATTGATTATGAAGACAGATTGAGAATTTGTAGACTGCAGATACTAGCAAACAGGAGAAAGAGGGGTAATATGATTGAGACTTACAAACTTCTGAAAGGGTCATACAGGATTTTTCATCTTATGGAGAGTGTGGAAAGGACAGGGGATCATCATTGGAAGCTGAAAATGGATGCTGCTAAGAAGGGGATAAGAGCTAGATTTTTCTCTCATAGGATGATGTGTGTGATTGGAACAGATTGCCATTGGATGTTATGAGTGCAAGCAGTGTGAATAAATTCAAGAATAAGTATTGATAGTTGGTACATGTAGTATGTGGCCTCTCTCTCGATGAGTCCCTGAAGGTCTCTTTTAATAATAATAATTAGTTTTCAATAATGTTTCGTGTGTTCTATGTGCTGTGCTTTCCTCCATAAAAGATTTCTCTAAACCTATAGTACGAGGGCTGTTCAATAAGTAATAAGACTAATTTTACTGTCGCGAAACCACTCATCACAATATTAATTTCTGTGGAATAAAGAAACGTTGCTGTCTGTATTAACAAAAGAAGGTGATAAATGGCGTATATGGGCTGATGTGCCGAGTGTCACGTGACTAAATGCAAGCTTGTTTTGGCATGCCTACGAGCCGCGACCAGTCGTCGAAATGAAAGCGTCCTTGGAACAGCGTTATGCAATTAAATTTTGTGTGCATTTGCAAAAATCAGCATTGGATACTTTTAACATGATACGTGAAGCTTTCCACAATGAAGCAATGTCAAGGGCAAGTGTTTTTTGCTGGTGTAAAACTTTTAAGGAAGGAAGGCAAAATGTGGAAGATCTCGAACGTGAGGGATTATCAACACAGCAGCGATTATCATCAAGGAGGATCGCAGAATTACAGTATGCCAGCTGCATGTTGTCCTGAATATTTCTGTGGGAAGTATTCACTCAATCATGGCTGAACATTTGGGACTGAAACGTGTTTGCACCCGATGGATTCCCAAACTCTTGACACCAGAGCAAATGCAGCATCGAGTGGATGTGTGCACAAAATGGAAAGAAAGACTGGAACAAGAGGGCGACAACTTCTTAAAACGCATCATTACAGCAGATGAAGCTTGGTTGTATCACTAAGACCCTACAATGAAACATCAAAGCAGTGAATGGAAGCATCTGTCTTCGCCTACCCCCAAGAAAGCAAAAACTGTAAAATCGGCTGGTAAAGTTATGACCGTAATGTTTTTTTACTACGAAGGCATTGTTTACCAACACGCTGTAGAACCCGCGAATACTGTAAACGGCTCATACTATGCGGATGTTTTACTGACAATGGTACAGCACGTCAAAAGGAAGTGTCCATTGCTGAAAAATGGCTTCTTATTGCACCACGATAATGCAAGGCCACATATTGCTGGTTGTGTAGTGGATGTTTTGCAGAAGAACAACATAGATATCCTACCACACCCTCCATACAGTCCTGATCTCGCACCGTGCGATTTCTGGCTGTTTCCTCAGCTCAAGAAACCACTAAGAGGCTGCCATTTCGAAAGCAACAAAGCATGTGTAAAAGCTGCGGAGGCGGTTTTGAAAGAACTCTCAAAAAAAGACTTTCACATGTGTTTAAGAAGTGGATGCAACGTTGGGACAAATGCATCGTGTCTCAAGGTAGTTACTTCGAAAAAGACCATGTAAATGATGACGATTAAAGGTAATCTGTTTCTGTATAAATATAGTCTTATAACTTATTGAATAGCCTACGTACATTTGTACCATAGAGTTTGTGGACAGTTGCCTCACACTAGGCAGTGAAATTCATCTCTCACCTAAAGACATGAATGTTTGGTACACAAACATTCATGCCCACCTCAGGATTCAGACCCACAGCCTGTTAGTTTGAGAGTGGATACACTACCTACTCGGCCAACATAGCCAGCAATATGATTCAGATATACTCACATATAGTGAGTGCATGTGTGTTAAATTGCTAATAGTGAGCATCGTTTTCCTTATGGAGAATTTGCTACTTTATACGATTAATTATTCCTTTTATGCTTATTTTCTATCATATACTCTAGATATATTATTGTTCATCCTAAATTAGCAGGACAACTTTTATTCTAGGATTCATTGATAACATATATAATTGGCAAGGTTAAGTATGCTAGCTTAGTTGACCAATTTGGTAACACTTCTGCTTTCCAACCAGTCACAGGTTGAAAGCCTAAAGTGACTTGAAAAGTGTATGGTTTCTAGAGCAGGATTTCTGATTTATCTATCAGTACCAAGCCCTAGCAACTGTATTAGTGCATAATGGGTTTACGACCTTACATGGGTGAGATTTGCATAAATTCATGGAATTAATACCGAGGTTAAATATTTTGAGCCATAGTTAGCAGCCTTGTATTTGCATCTGTGTTATATGCATTGGCACATTTCTTACCAGAACTGCATTTAGGTAATCAAATGACAACAGTTATGAATTACTAAATTTCCTTTGTTATAGAAGTGTTGAATTTTGATTGCCATAAACAGAAGTAGAAGGGGAATTTTCCATTCTTTCTCTTTTAAGCATTTATTTATATTATATTATTTATATACATGAAGCTATTTGAACAAAGACTTCTTTGTTCAAATGGTTTTCATTTTTAACTAAAAACATACTTGCAATTAGTGGAGTAGCATATGCTGCCAATTTTTACTTTATCGATATATTCTTGAGTACAGAATTGTTATGTATGTATGTATGTATATATTTTTTTTTTAAATAAAAGGCTATTTCTATTCCCATAGCGTGTCTTTCTCCATTTTGTAATAATACAAGATAGTGAAAGAATGGACATGAATTCTTTAATCAGGATGCATGTCATTATTCACTGCTGGGAAAGCTAGTTTTCCTTTTATTTTATAAATAATACAATTTGATAAATAAAATATTATTACTCTTGTTTCAGAATGACTAAATGTTCATTGTTATCTTTACAGCATACTTTGGTGTACTGAACCATCTGTGCTGACAACAGTGTCCTTGTTAGGCATTGTTGCTTGCTTACTGGACTATTTTGTACCAATGCTCAGTTCAAGTTTCTTTGATCCTAACAAATGGTAAGTTTGTTTTTTTTGAATACACACCATTTACGTGTAGTGATGTAACCATCACTACACGTACAGTTGACTCATAGCAAAAATGCCTGGGGACCACAGGAAGAATTTACTGTAATGAATTTCTTTTATTATAATATTTGTTGTACTTATGGGCTTTGGTCAGGATTTTTCAGTGGTTTGCTATGTAAGCCAACGTTTCTTTTATTATAGTTCTATTAGTTTCTCCTACTCTTTGGTTAGCTACTTCAAGATAAGAATTACTATAAGAATGGAAATTACTAATCGTTGAGACTTACCAGTACATATATTTAACTAAAGATAAACCGATTTCATAATCTTGAAGGAATTCTCCATCCAAATATGGATTTTAGGCCAGGTGGCCTATTCTAGTCTTGTGCTGTTGATTTCTTGTTCTTCCATTTCTTTTCCTGTTAATTATATAAGTATACAATAATAATTTTGAAAGTATGCTATTATCCATTCTATTTAGATGTTGTTGTATCCAATTTTGTTTATATTTAATGTAATAATTTATTGAATGGCCACCTTTGCGATATGCCCTCCAAACTTCTACTCTATCTGCTAATGCCCCCCCCCCCCCCAGATGCCTAGTTTTATCACTTTCCTACAATACAGTTTCTCAATATGTGTAGCTTAAATCCTCAAAATGTGCTCGTGTTCATAGAAACGGCATCACCTGCTGTAACCATGTTTTTTTTTGGTAATTAAATTTGAATGCCTATTTGAAAATGGATAATAACACAATAATTGTCACAAATAATGAAGAAGGTAATTTTTATTTTGATTAATATTTGGCTCTTTTTAGTACAAGATGTAACATAATTAGGAAATGACGACAAACTTGACAACTTTGCAAATATTTCAAAATGGAGTGGACAGTGATCTTTTTACTGGAAAAACAAATACCAGTATCAAAATTTAGTTTGACTACACAGTTTTACTGACATTCAAAGCTAAACATTCACTTTTTGCTGTTTAGTACTTCGTGGGGCCTCCTCTGCCTTTATTACTGATTGGCATCAGTGGGACACTGACAAAAAAAAATTTCCTAATGGATGCAACTGTCATTTCATGGTTCCATACCCTTATAATTGCTTCTTGGAGCCCCAAAATGTTTTTAACTTTTCTTCTTGTGTATTTCAGTCTTCATTTGTTACCACAAATTCTCAATGGGATTGTGATCTAAGTTGTTTCCTGGCCATGGTAGGTGCTGAATCAAGTGTTCATCGAGCCACTTATTAACCACCAACAAAAACTAAAGCTTTTTTAATTACTAAACTTAACTTGTATGGTACATTTTAGAGTTACAGTAGCATTACTTACAATTCTTGCCATATGACAAGGGGCAGAATCTTCCTGAAAAATGTTGTTCATCATTATGGTAAAGTGTTCTCTGATAGTAGGCAGCAGTTCTAAATTTTTTGGTAAATTTGTGCATTCACTGAACCTTTTGTGAAATGCAAGCGACCAACACCATGATTCAACATGCAGACAGATCATCTGACTGTCAGAGAATTTCACTGTTGACACCAGACAGTCGGTTGAATTTTTCCCCGCATCGTCTTCAAACTGTCTGTCTGCCATCGGTGCCCTGCAGGTTATACTTTTTCTCATCAGAAAAAATTATTCTTCTCCACTGATCAGGGGTCTGTTTTGAAACCTGAGCCAATCTTTTTTTTAAAGGACTTCTTTTTAGGGTGCCTGACTATCAGTCCCTGTCGAATGAGTCTTCTCTTGACAGTTACAGAGCTTGCCACAACTCCCATTGTTCTTCCCAGTCCCATTTCAGCTCTCTGGATGATGCACAGGAATTCTGAAGCAGAACCGCTTTAGAACTTGTGCCTTTTTCCTGTCCTCTTCTTCCTTTCAGCAGATCCATTTATGTTCACTTTTGACAGCAGAATTGACTACAGTAGATTGACTACAGGACACTTTTTTAGCTTTTTCACAAAAGGAATGCTTTCTCTATTCAAAGCTTGAATCACACTTTTTTCTGCGAGGTGTTGACTGCATGTAACTGGAAATAGTGATCTCGGCACAAAAAGGCAAAGTAGCTCTTGCTGTCGATTTATAGCATAAATAATTCTAATACAATAGCAGCAACTATTACATTATACAGAAACCCATGGGAATGATAGATGATGTAATATAATGAGATATCTAATGATAAACAAACGAAAATGACCATTTCATTACTAAAAAACTATAGCCTCCATAGCTCAGTCAGTTTCGGCAATGTCTTTTAGTTGGAAAGGACATTGTCGAAAGGACTTGGGGCTTGAATCCCGAGCTCTGAAGAAAACATTGATCGATTAAGCCAGAGAGGCATGTGGTGAGGTTGTCTGTAAGGATAGAAAAATCAGAACTCCATGATGAACACAGGAAGTTAAAGAGGCAGTGAAAGCAAAGAAGAAAGCATATCAAACGTTCCTGGCAAATAAGTCAGCTTGTGCTCTTAGAGAATACAGAGACAAATGTAAGAAAGCTAAACACTAAAACTAGCTAAACAAAAGTTATAGGAAGACTTTGGTAAGAACATAGAACATAAATATCAAGAAGGTGGCAAGATATTATGGAGGTTGTTGAAGAAGCTCAGAAATGGAGTAAAGAGTGCTGTAAAAGGAAGTAGAGATGATAAAGGTGATATGAAAACTGGAGAAAAAGATATCCTTGAAGTATGGAGTAATTACTTTGAAAATTTGCTAAATGAAACAAACAGTGATGACAGCACAGTGCTAAAAAACACTGACCAGGCATGCAGTCAGGAATCCATACTAGAAGTAGAAAAAGCCATCAAAGGCTTGAAATGTGGAAAGGCAGCAGGAGTAGATGATATTCGACCAGAAATGCTGAAGTATGGTGGTATAAAAGTCTTACAGTGGCTGCACTGCATAGTTCAGAATGCCTGGACAGAGGGACGAAAACCAGATGATTGGAATAGAGCTCTCATGGTACCCATGTATAAAAAGGGAAATAAAACTGATTATGAGAATTACAGAGGTATATCTCTACTGAGTGTTCCTGGTAAGATTTTGCCAGTATACTTGAGAAACGGTTGAGAAGGATTGTGGAAGAGAAGCTTGGTGAAGAACAAGCTGGATTCAGGCCAAATAGAGTCTGTCAGGATCAGATTTTCACTTTATGACAAATAGTTGAGAAATCATGGGAATATAACAAAGATCGCTATTTAAGTTTTGTAGATCTGGAGAAAGCATATGACAAGGTGCCAAGAGAGAAGCTATTCAAAATGCTACCATTATATGGTGTCAATGGGGCATTATATCAAGCAATACTTAGTCTTTATTTGAGTTGTAAGTCAGCAGTTAGAATTGAAAGAAGCATAGGAAGATGGTTTAATGTTAAATCTGGTGTGAGACAAGGATGTACATTATCCCCTCTGTTATTCATTATCTATATGGATCACATTATGAAGGAAAGTGGTATTAAACCTGATATCAAAATTGGAGATGTTAATATCAGTTCTTTGCTTTATGCGGATGATGTTATACTTCTAAATAAATCTGCTACAAGTTTGTAAGATTCCCTGACTAAATTGAATAACTGCTGTAATAGATATGGTATGAAGGTCAGCAATAACAAGACAATGAAAATAGGCAGAAGCATTTAAAATATCAACTGTATTTTGAATGAAGAACCTGAACAAGTAAAACATTTCAGCTACTTAGGCACAATTTTTTAGTGAAGATGGTAAATTAAATATGGAAATAGACAACAGAATCAACAAAGCTGGTATGGTAGGAAGTCAATTGAATAAATTTATATGGAATAAGAGAGAAATTAGTCAAAACACTAAATTAGCTGTATGCAAGACAGTGTTCAAACCAATTTTAACTTATGGATCTGAGAACTGGGTCAGAAGTAAAACACTTGACCAAAGACTAGAGACTGCAGATATGAGAAAGATTAGGGGCATGAACAGGTGGCATCAATGGCAATATCGTATTAAAAACGAGGATATTAGGAAAGAACTTGACATTGTTAGCATCCAGGAATGCATTAGCAGAGCTAATCTCAGGTGGAATGGTCACTTAAACAGAATGGGAGAGGAAAGATTAGCAAAACATGTGTTCTCTGCCAGGTTGGCAGAAAATAGACCCATACCAAGACCAAGATATGGGTGGATTGATACAGTAAAAAGTGCCTTAGAAGATAGAAATATAACATCTGACAATGTTGGAGTCTTGACAAGTAAGAGTGATTTGGAGGAAAATTGTAGTAAAGTTATTGTAGAAAAGTTAGTAATGATGTAAATTTTTCATGTTGTACTATCATATCCTGTACAACCCTTGGGGATAAATGTCAGGAATTTGATGATGATAGAACTCAAAGAACCTTTTTGAAGGTGAGTTAGCCTGTCTCATACGGAGGTAGGTTTTTTTCCCCTCTCGGAAACTCAGGTTTTTCGTCCATTAGAAGTCAAACCAGCCATTAGAATACATGCAATTAATTAACGTATGTCATACACTGGCCTCATAGTTCGTGAGTTGCTTTTGCCATAATAAAGTAAATAAACCAAAAACTATATTTATGTAAAGTGATATAGTTTCTATGAACATGAGTGTACATAACTATGTTTTCCAGATTAAGCTCCCTACTTGTTTTGTATTTTTCGTATTAGAGTGGAACAACATAATTTATTTCTTCTTTCATTTCATTTACAATGTAGAAATTTGCTATTTTCAAATCCTTGCGTTGAAACTCTTTGTTAAATAATATTTATAAATAATGTATTTAAAATAAAGAGCCAATAGGCTTCATTTCGGTGATATAAAACATTATTTAAATTAAGGGGATATTAAATCCCACATTGTTTTAAAACCGAATAAGAAAATCAAAGATCGGAATCAAACGGTTTCGTGACGAATATAGTAACTATAGAATTATCGGCGACTACTAGCGTAAGCTGAAGCATGTAGTCCAAGTACGTAGTACAAACTAATTTAAATAATGTTTTGCCTCGCCGAAATGAAGCCTATTGGCTCTTTATTTTAAATAATTTATGGGTGCACATTTTTGACAACTCATATAGCAGAATACATAAGTTCTTTTCGCTATACCCTTGGTATTATTTTGGTCTGGGTAGTGACCTCCCACCGTAATGTACAACATGATACATCTCCTAGGAGATGGGTTTTACATTATGGGACATACTAAGAATAGCAATAAGAACTTTTCCCACCTTTGGTACGAGTTGCCCTAGTTTGTACTACGTACTTGGACTACGTGCTTCAGCTTACACTAGTAGTCGTCGATACTTTTATAGTTACTATATTCGGCATGAAACTCTTTGATTTCGATCTTTGAGTTTCTTATTTGGTTTTAAAACAATGTGGGATTTAATATCCCCTTAATTTAAATAATACAAATAATGTGTTTTCAAATAGTTTGTTGAAATAAGATATGAACATCCCCCCCCCCCTCCATTATATCAACTATCTTGCTTGCAATTTTAGATATGAGTGGTTCCTTTGTTTGAACAAATGTTGTTAAATTCCATTATTCACTTTCCAATTGTGAAACTTTTTTCTTAATATCCAAAAATTATATCCAGTAATATTTCAGAACCTTGGTCCTTTAGCTTAAAATTACAACAGTTTTTATGATTGTTGCTTATTTCAGTATTTGATTAATAATATGCTTAACTGCTGAAATATCTGAAACATATCCTATACAGACTGATTAAAAAAAAAAAAAAATGCTCATTTTTAAGAATTCCAGTTGCATCCTCCATGAGCTGAATTATTAACTACTCTAATTGCATGAGGAGTATTTTAAAACTGTTATTTCGTTTTGCTGCTTTGAAGAAAGAAATAAAAGAATAATAATGCTCTGTAGCCGAAGCATGTATTTCAAAATTTGGAACTGTTTCTTTGCAATCTCTTCCATTCACTACCTTCTTTTCCATCTGTTCAGGTGCCAAAATTATTCTCAGTTTTACAAATGCATTTTCACTATATGAAATTCATTTATATTTATGTCATAAAAAATAGTTTACTTTTGAATGTACTTTTTTTTTCTTAAAAAAAAGTTCAGAATGTTAGTATTTCTACTGCTGGTTGCCATTTTTGAAATAAGCTTTGTCTTAGAAATACTAGCCAATAATCCTCTCTGCCCCAGCATATTACTCACTGCTTTAGAGAAAGAAAGAACTTTCTCTAAAGAGCTCCAAGTAGTAGTGCAGTATATATCAGAAATTACCAATTTCCCCATGGCTGAATACTTGTGATCCAATGTTTTAGTTTTCTTCATATCTCTTTATTCTTCAAGGGGGGGTGGGGTCTGGAAAGGTCTGATAAATATCTAGACAAAAATGATATTAAAGCAACTGATAATATCACAAGAAAGAACATACTTGTAACAGTTATGAAGGTAACTTATGTTCTTATATTCTTATAACCTCATATGTTCTTTCTTGTGGTACATCAGTTGCTTTAATATCACTTTTGTTCTAGGTGTTTATCTGAACTTTCCAGATCTCCCCTTGTGAGCACAACCTCCAATCTTAGTTCAATTGGAACAGGAATTTGATCCAGCCATCTCCGATGGGGGATCTGCTTCTAGCTCCTGACATGTTACCCTGCAGAGTTTTTCAGCATTCTATCCCTCCCTTCTCGAGATGTGTCCAAAATATCTGAGGATCTTTATCCAAGGAACTTGAAGCATCCTACTCCATGCCTACATTTCAAAAATATTGATCTTCTTAATTGCCTTGTTCAGTATCCAAAACTCTGAACCATAAAGAATACCAAGAATCTAGCCAGTCTGATCTTTGTGCTGATAGATATTTTTCCAGAATGAGCTGAGTCATTGTAGATCTTCCCATTGTAATTTGTCTTCTTTCTTTCTCCATATGATTCCATTAGCAAAGATGAGCCCAAATAGTTAAACTGATCGACTTGATATTAGTAAGCAGTTGGAAGATTTTTTCCACTTGGTTAGACTTATAATAAATTTAGTTTAATCCTTTATCCAAGTGTAAGCAAACAAAGTTTGCACCTGAAGTATCTTCAGGAATAAGACAACTCGTGGTAAAGGTGGACCAAGCTCTCATCACTCCTTGTCTTAGTATCTCCCATAATGCAAAGCACATCTGCGAATAAGTATAATACTATGCATTAAGGGAAGGGCCACTACCCATACCAGTTTCGACCTTTATTGAGGTCTCATCAGTGAGAGCCAGACCCAGAGGTGGTGATGGGTGGAAGCAATGGAGAAGTCATGTTTACCTATACAAGTTGCCAAAAGGTGTCTCACCTTATTATTAAATTACTCTGGATTTAGAAAATCATGTTGGAAATTTTTTCTCACCTGGTTAGACTATAATAAATTTAGTTTCATCCTTTATCCAAGTGTAAGCAAACAAAGTTTGCACCTGAAGTATCTTCAGGACTAAGGCAACTCGTGATAAAGGTGGACCAAGCTCTCATCACTCCTTGTCTCGGTATCTCCCATAATGCAAAGCACATCTCCTTGCAGACATGTATAATGTTATGCATTAAGGGAAGGGCCACTACCCAGACTGGTTTTGACCTCAATAAAGGTCGAAACTGGTCTGGGTAGTGGCTCTTCTCCTTAATGCATAGCATTATACATGTCTGCAAGGAGATGTGCTTTGCATTATGGGAGATACCGAGACAAGGAGTGATGAGAGCTTGGTCCACCTTTATCACAAGTTGCCTTAGTCCAGAAGATTCTTCAGGTGAAAACTTTGTTTGCTTACACTTGGATAAAGGATTAAACTAAATTTATTTATTAGTAAGCAGTCTTGAATTATTTATGATTCCTATCTAGTTGGTTTAAAGTTTGGTAGTTGGTATAGAATTTGTTTTTAATGGAATTAAAACATCTTCAGGAAATAAAATGGAAACATAAGACAAAATGCAGTATGAATCCTTAAGATGTATTGCATTTTTATAAATTTACAAATTGTTGAGAAAGGCAGGAAATATGCCAGTTATGGATGTGTTAGTAATCTGATGAATATAAATTATTTTTATGTTAATGCTTTTATTTTCATTAAATATTTTGAAATTAATTAAATATAAGCTGTGAACTTCATCTGTCCATAACTAATGTTACATATGATATTCTAAAATTAACGAGAGTTTATTTGTATTGTTAGAAATTATAAAGCATGAGGTGAGTTATTTTGTTACAATACAATGAATGATTAATTTTGTTACTCATAGCTGGTTGCTTCCTGAAAGTCTAATTTTAATACATATATATAAACAAAATATCATGAGCTTTCTTAAGTCAGTATTGATCATGCACTTTTGGTTAACAGGACCTCTCATTGAATCTCATGTAAGACTTGAACTTTTATCAAGGGTTTTTTCATCAGGTTTGCCTGTTTTGCCCATAAAACAGCAAACCAGCCATGAAAACACTATGTACAGATATTCAGACAATGCAGATCAGATTAACTGCCCTATCATGGTTACTTGACTGACAGCCATTGAGCCTAATACAGTTTAAAAACGCGATACAAAGTGCACACAATGTAACTAAGTCGTTACATGGAAAGAAATAAGACCTATGTTTTAAACAGGACATATATCATCTCTTCTGTCATAGTATCTTCAGATGAGTGTTGTCATGACTGAAGTCTCTGGTATTTTGAGATAGTATGAGAAACTTCCATGCAAATTTTTCGTTCCTTTCAAGAGAACCATGTGGATAACCTCTGTAGATTCTTTGGTATTTCACAATAAGAAATAAATTTTTAAGTGGGCATCATGGCTTTATCCCATTTTCCATGGTTATAAAAGAGAAATATTTACTATTAGGCCTGATTTTTCCTTCTTTTTTATCCCAAAATTTCTGCCAATCCAACTGGTGTGGGGTAATCTACAGTGACAATTTTTATAAACTCCTAGGTACTTTTGAAAAGGATTGTTGCCTTTCAGAGATTGTAAAAGTTTATTCATATCCTGGATTTGTATGCAAGCAATTTTGATGTTTCATCATCATCACCATCAAATTCCTGCCATGTACCCTCAAGGGGTGTACAGGATATGACATTACTACATGAAAAAATTACATCATTACTAACTTCCTATCTACAATTTTCCTCCAAATCAGTCTGTTACTTGTCAAGACTCCAACATTATCAGATCTTATATTTCTATCGTCTAAGGCACTTTGTACCGTATCAATCCACCTATATCTTGGTCTTCCTCTGGGTTGTTTTCCTGCCAACCTGGCAGAGAACACTTGTTTTGCTAATCTTTCCTCTCCCATTCTATTTAAGTGACCATACCATCTGAGATTAGCTCTGCTAACTCATTCCTGGATGCCGACAATGTCAAGTTCTTTCCTAATATCCTCATTTTTAATATGATATTGCCATTGATGCCATCTGTTCACGCCTCTAATCTTTCTCAGGACCCTCATATCTGCGGTCTCTAGTCTTTGGTCAAGTGTTTTACTTCTGACCCAGCTCTCAGATCCATAAGTTAAAACTGGTTTGAACACTATCTTGTATACAGCTAATTTAGTGTTCCGACTAATTTCTTTCTTATTCCATATGAATTTATTCAATTGACTTCCCACCATACCAGCTTTGCTGATTCTGTTGTCTATTTCTATATTTAATTTACCATCTTCAGTAAAAATCGTGCCTAAGTAGCTGAATTGTTTAATTTGTTCCACAGGTTCTCCATTGACAACACAGTTGACATTTTCAATGATTCTGCCTATTTTCATTGTCTTTGTCTTTTTATTGCTGACCTTCATACCATATCTGTTACAACAGCTACTCAATTTAGTCAGAGAATCTTGCAGACTTGTAGCGGATTTATTTAGAAGTATAACATCATCTGCATAAAGCAAAGAGCTGACATTAACATCTCCAATTTTGATATCAGGTTTAATACCACATATTAAAATTCCTTCATAATTCCTTCAGCATTCCTTCATAATGTGATCCATATAGATAATGAATAACAGAGGGGATAATGTACATCCTTGTCTCACACCAGATTTAACATTAAACCATCTTCCTGTACTTCAATTCTAATTGCTGACTTACAACTCAAATAAAGACTAAGTATTGCTTGATATAATGCCCCATTGACACCATATAACTGCAGCGTATTGAATAGCTTCTCTCTTGGCACCTTTTCATATGCCTTTTCCAAATCGACAAAACTTAAATACAGATCTTTGTTGTATTCCCATGCTTTCTCAACTATTTGTCGTAAAGTGAAGATCTGATCCTGACAGCCTCTATTTGCCCTGAATCCAGCTTGTTCTTCAGCAAGCTTTTCTTCCAAAATTCTTATCAACCGTTTCTCAAGTATACTTGCATAGATCTTGCCAGGAACACTCAGTAGGGAAATACCTCGGTAATTCTCACATTCAGTTTTATTTCCCTTTTTATATATGGGTACTATGAGAGCTCTTCTCCAATAGTCGGGAATTGGTCACTCTGTCCAGGCTTTCTGAACTATGCAGTGCAGCCACTGTAAGACTTTTATACCACCATACTTCAGCATTTCTGGTCGAATATCATCTACTCCTGCTGCCTTTCCATATTTCAAACCTTTGATAGCTTTTTCTCCTGTTTTCATGTCACGTTTTTATCATCTCTAACTCCTTTTACAGCAATCTTTCCTCCATTCCTAAGCTTCTTCAACAACCTCCAGAATATTTTGCCACCTTCTTGACATTTATTTTCTATATTCTTGCCAAAGTCCTCCCATGACTTTTGTTTAGCTAGTTTTACACACTGTTTAGCTTTCTTACATTTGTCTCTGTATTCTGTAAGAGTAAAAGCTGACTTATTTGCCAGGAACTTTTGATATGCTTTCATCTTTTCCTTCACTGCCTCTTTAATTTCCTGTGTCCACCAGGGAGTTCTGAGTTTTTTATCCTTACAAAAAACCTCACCACATGCCTCTCTGGCAGAATCAATCAATGTTATTCTTCAGAGTTTGCCAATGAATCTCCAAGGTTTGATTCCTGTTCTCAAACTCTTTCATTTTCTTTTCAATAATCTTTCTGTATTTTAGTCTACAGTTCACATCTGAGAGCTGCTCAACTTTTATTCGCTTTAAAACTTTCTTACATGTTATTCTTTTCAATATGAAATTCAATTTTATCCTGCTCAAGACTAAATAGTGATCACTTCCAATTTCAGATCCTCTGTACACTCTGGTGTCCTGCACCAGGGAGAAAACATCACTATCAACAATAACATAGTCAATGAGACTTTTCTTATTCCTAGCCTCTTCTCTCCATGTGAATTTGTGCACATTTTTATGTTGGAACACGGTGTTAGTAATAACCAGTCCATGTCCTGAGCAGAAATCCAACAGATATTTGCCATTATTATTAGCTTTGCTCTTTTCTCCAAATTTTCCCAAAATATTTTTGTATGTCTGACAATCATTTCCTACTCTGCTATTTAGATCCCTAACAAGGACCAACTTTTCCTTTTTCATTGTGTCAGTTGCTTTTTCTAAAGCCTCAAAAAATTCCTCCACTTCTACCTTAGTAGAACCTTCTGTGGGACCATAGGCACAAATAAGTCTCATTGTCCAGTTCCCCATTCTCATATTTGCCCACATTACTCTACTTGAGACTGGCTGCCATTCAAGAAGATTAGCCTCATATTTTGTGTTGAATACTATGGCTACTCCTTCTTTTCCTTGATTGTCATTGCCTGAATATAACATTTTGTATTTATTGCTCAGAAAGATCTCACCAGTTTTGGTCTTTTTTGTTTCAGTTACCCCTATTATGTCGATCTGGTACTTATCTAATTCCTCAGCTAGCTCCATTTCTTTGCCATTCAGGCTTCTTATGTTGATAGTACCGATCTTTAACTCTGGTGATGTTGAGTTGGGGTTTGTTTTCAGATTTGTTCCAGTAGCTGACTTTTCGCTGTTCGCCCTGGTTCCCTGGCGAAAACAACGGGGGCCTTGTTTAACCGGGCGACGCCCCAGCCGGCATGAAATTTTGTCATGTTGTACCATCGTTTTTTATTTTGGTTTAACCAATAAGAATACAATTTGGTCGGCTAAATCCCAAATTGCCAGCCCATCCTCGTTAGTTGGGTATCAAAGATACCCAACAGAGTGCACCACGAGAAGGTGAGGATTGGACATTAGGTCAGAAGTCCTGGTCGGTTCTCCGCATTCCTTTAAAGGCTATGTGGAGGTCTCCTCTCAGTTATACAGCTTTGACCCTTAAGCACCCCATTTTGATGTTTGGATACACTTGTTTCCAATCATCCTTTCATCACTCTTCAAAGAAATTTGACATTACAAACATCTTTAAAAAAAAAAGAAAGCATAAAGCTGTTATAAAAGATAATAAAAATAAAGAAAAAGAGCTAGAGTTATTATTCTGTCATTTCATCCTTAATATTTATTCATAAACTTCAGGCTATAGAATTACTCTTTGTGATTAAAAAAAAAAAAAAAAAAAACTCCTTGCCCAATATGGATATCTAATACAGACTTCGTATATATTCCGTATGTTGGTAGACTGTCCACATCATGCATTATTATTATTACAGGCAACTCCAAGGAGTCCTTAGACTCATCGAGAGAGAAGCCCTAAACATCATGTCAAGAATTATCCAACATTTGCACAGTATCTATCATACTTAGCTTTGAACTCATTTACAGTCATGGTACCCACAACAGACTCTGGCAACCTATTCCACTCATTCACTACCCTCCAAGCAAAAACCTCCTCCTAACAGCACCCTTGTTAACTACTCTTACTCAATTTCCATGGATGGTCCCTAGTTCTCCCATCACCAGACTTGTTCTGAAAATTTTCCTCTGAATTAATCTTGTTAAAAAAAAAAAAAAAACATTCAGTAATTTGTATGTCTCAGTCATAATCACCCCTTTTCTGCCTATCAACCAGTTTCTGTAACCTACACATCTTCAACCTGTTCTCACAAGGTTCATTCCATAGATCCAGAGGTGAGTGGTCACTCACCTCTGTATCCTCTCAGCCTCCTTCTCATCACCAAGAAACCTTGCCATGCATTAGTCAAGATTGGGTCTTATCAAGGCTTGATAAAGAGGAACAATAACCTGCTTGTCAAAGTATTCTTCAAGTGATCTGATGAGCTGTTTTAGCCACTTTTGCTATATGATTCCTAAACTTTAACTCCCTATCCACTAACACTCAAGTCTCTGGCTTTGTCAATTTCCTGGAGCACAGTTCCACTCAGCTGGTAATCTTTTTCACCCCAAAATGCATAACCTTACACTTTGCCACATTAAACTGACATTCATTCTCCTTTGCCCAGTCTGCCAAACTATTCAAATCATCCTGCAAAATTTTGACATAATCTGTATTAACTATTGCTCTATTCAACTTTGCATTATTGGCAAATAACTGAACAGTTCTTTCAGATACTTTCCTATATTGTTAATGGACAAATTAAACAGTAGCAGTCCAAGAACAGAACCCTGCAGCACAACACTAGTCACAGGCCTTCGTTTGAATTCTACTCTTGAATAAACTACTCTCTGATATCTCTCCTATCCATCTCACCAACTCTATATCCATCCCCATATTCTGCAGTTTACTGATTAGAATTCCATGTGGTATCCTGTCAGAGGCCTTTGCAAAATCCAACGTTATCACTGTGAACCCATTACCTTTATCCAACTCAGCTGTCACTGTATTATAAAACGTGAGCAAATTACTGAGGCATGACCTACCCTTCACAAAACCATGCTGTCCCCCATACAGTATCCAATTTCCATCTATCCATTTCTGTATTTTGCTCTTGACCAACTTCAATACTTTGACTCCTGATGTGCTAATCAGTTGGTAATTTGCTACATCAGTCTAGGAACCTCCTTTATGCAATGGAACTATTTCCCCCCCTCTCTCTCTCTCTCTCTTTTCATCCCCTCAGGACCTACCCAGAGCTGAGACTTAGATTAAACAATATGGTCAAGGGCACTGACAATTCCCTCATCGCTTCACGTAAAAACTCGAGCTGGTATACCATCCAATCCCACTACTGTATTCACATTGAGGTTATGTAATATGCAATGCACCTCCATTTCATTTACCTGATTTCCCACATAAGCCTTTGACTCTCTCGTTCCTGCAGTATATACTCTTGCAAAGTGTTCACTTAGTGATTCTATTATTTTGACTGATTCAGTTACCTCCCTACCATTGGCATTCATTAAAATCATTCTGCTATATACATTCTTTCTTTTACTAGCAGCATATCGAAAGCACTGTTTGGGATTATCTTTAGCCTACTTTTCTAACTTCCTTTCATAATCTGCTTTTGCCTTTCTTACCACACTAGTTATCCTTCTGGCCTGTGCCTTGTACTGTTTTTGTGCCTGCAAGTCACCTTTCTCCTTAAATTCCCTCTGCAATTGTTTCTTTTTTTGCAGCTTCAGCTTGATGATATTCATTCCATTTAACTCTCACTTGATTTACTCTTCTGACGCAGGCTATGCAGTCTGCCATTACCTCTCTCAAACACCCCTTTACCACTTTCCATGCACTATCAACATCCAGCTCTTGCAGTTTCACATGCCATGGCACTGATCCAAGCAATCTTCTTGTCATACTTATCAAACCTGTAATTCTACATATATCCCATCTTAACTTTAAATTCCACACATTTAGCCACCTCCCAGGTCAAAGCCATATTATTGCTCTCACTAACTGGTGCAATGTGGTCATATTTGTTATAGACAAATTCTCAGATGCAGTTACTAAATTGAGCACTCTCAAACCCCCTAGTGTATTCCATCACATGATGTCTTAGGTAATTATCCCTTAGTAACTACAGAAATTCCATTTCCTTCCTCCCATGTGTCCTCTCCTCCTTCCAATCTATATTCCCATAGTTGAAATCACCCATAATAATTACCTGTCCACTATTCATTGAGTCTATTTGCCGATACATACTATCTTTTCCATCCCTTCGTCTATAGCAGCATCCAACTGTTTATTTTGTTCTGCTTGGCTCAATCTCACACCAGATATCCTCAAATGTGCTATTTTCACTGCCTGCATTTGAACTTCTACTCTCTTTGGTTGTAGTTCATTGGCTATCATCAATAACACTTCCCCTTCCCCTATTCTTTTCTCTTTGTCCTCCCTGAACACACTATATCCTTCACATTCTATCTCACCTTCTGTTAGCCATGTCTCATTAATGTCAATAACCTTTGGTCAAGATGAGCCAACCAATGCCAAATATTCCTCTGCTCGTTCCGCACCCAAATGTGGATATCTAATACGGACCAAATCTGAAATTGAAACCTATGTTGTAAACAAAGCAGATATCATGTACACTGTTTACAACAGGGTCTTCAACCTTTCAGACAGTGCGGGCTGCATTAAACAGTTCAATGAGGCCCGAGGGCCACTGAGCTATACTGCTTATCTTAGAATTGTAAGATACTTTCCAGATTCACAAGGAATGCTGTGCATTTGATACTTTACATAAAATCCTATAAAAATAAACAAAGTCAGCTTTAAGAGCATAGGTAGGAGTCAGGTTCATGATAAGTAAATACAATCAATACTTGAAAAAAGATAATTTAATGAAGAAAACATTCATTTTTTACAATGTCAGTGGGAAAGTTGGCAATGCTTTTCCTTGACCAGCTTGTCGATGTTGGCATCAATGTTGGAAGTTGCTATGTGCAAAGTTTTCTCGAGATGTTGGTCCATAATCTGAGTTCTTGTCTTGGACTTCAGATGCTTCATTCTGGAGAACTGCTCACATGTGCTTCCTAACAAAGCACACATCTTCAAAGCATGCCGGCGAAGATTAGGGAATGCATCCTCAGAAATGTAGTCTTTGTAAAATGTAAGCAAGGGCACGTTGAATCATTTTTCTATCAAAGAAGAGTTGTTTTGGAGTTCAAGCAGCTCCATTTGTATACCATACATCGATGTTGGCATCAATGTTGGAAGTTGCTATGTGCAAAGTTTTCTCGAGATGTTGGTCCATAATCTGAGTTCTTGTCTTGGACTTCAGATGCTTCATTCTGGAGAACTGCTCACATAAGTATGTGCTTCCTAACAAAACACACATCTTCAAAGCATGCTGGCGAAGATTAGGGAATGCGTCCTCAGAAATGTAGTCTTTGTAAAACGTAAGCAAGGGCACGTTGAATCATTTTTCTATCAAAGAAGAGTTGTTTTGGAGTTCAAGCAGCTCCATTTGTACCGAGCCTAGCATTTCAGCATGCTGGGGGGAGAAGTATTATTGATGATAGCCGATGAGCTGCAGCCAAAGAGAACAGAAGTTGAATTGCAGGATAGAGAAAAGAGCACATTTGAGGCTATTTGGTGTGAGATTGAGGCTAGCAGAACAAAATATACAATTGGGTGCTGCTATAGACCAGGTGATGGAGATAGTATGCATAAGCAAATAGAAGAAATGAGTGGAAGGAATTGGATTTTATGCAGTTATTAAGGGATAACTATCTGCAACAGCATGTAATGGAAAATACTAGGGGTCAGAGAGTGCTTGACCTAGTAATTGCATCTGAGGATTTGATTGTAACGAATATGACCACATTGCCACCAATTGGTGAGAGTGATCATAGGATCTTGACTTGTGAGGTGGCTAAAGGTGTGGAATTTACAATTAAGACAGGGTACATGTGGAATTATTGGGCTGGTAAGTATGACAAGCTTAGGAGATTGATTGGCTCATTGCCATGGCACGTAAAACTACAAGGGCTGGATGTTGATAGTGCATGGGAGGTGGTTAAAAAGTGTTTGCAGGAGGCAATGGCTGATTGTATACCTAGAGTCCGAATAATAAATCAAGTAGGGATTAAATGGATGAATAACACCATTAAGCTTGAGCTGCAAAAAAAGAAACAACTGTGGAGGGAATTTAAGGAGAAAGGTGACCTGCAAGCACATGAACGGTATAAAGTCCAGGCCAGAAGGGTAACAAGTGTGGTAAGAAAAGCGAAAGCGGATTATGAAAGAACATTAGCCATGCAGGCTAAAGAGAATCCCAAACAGTTTTTTTGATATGTTGCAAGTAAAAGAAAAAATGTATACGGCAGATTGATTTTAAAGAATGCTGATGGTAGGGAGGTAACCGAATCAGTTGATATAGTAGAATTACTGAGTGAGCAATTTGCAAGAGTATATCATCGAGGTGGTGACATTGCAGAAATGGAAGAACAAACAGCTTAAACAGGAATTGTGGCGAATGAAGTGGAGGTGAATAGTTTATATTACAAAACCTCAGTGTCAATTCATCTGCGGGATTGGATGGTATACCAGCTTGTGTCATTTGAGAAGTGGCTAAAGAATTGTCAGTGCCTTTGACTATTTTGTTTAATTTGAGTCTCGGGTCTGGGTTAGTCCCAGTGGGGTGGAAAGAGGGGAAAATAGTTCCACTGCATAAAGGAGGTTCCAAGACTGCTGTTAAAAATTTCCGGCAGATCAGCATATCGGGAATTGTTGTCAAGGTCTTGAAGAAAATAGTCAAAAGGAAAATACAAGATTGGATAGGTGAAAATACTGTATAGGGACAGCATGGTTTTGTGAAGGGTAGATCATGCCTCAGTAACTTGCTAACATTCTATAACACAGTGACGGCTGAACTGGATAAGGGTAACGGGTTTACAGTGATTCTACTGGGCCTTGCTAAAGCCTTTGATAGGATACCACATGGAATTCTAATCAGTAAACTGCAGCATATGAGAATGGATATAGGGTTGGTGAGATGGATAAGAGGATGGTTGATGGAGAGACATCAGAGAGTGGTTTATTCGGGAGTAGAGTCCAAAAGATGGTCTGTGACAAGTGGTGTGCTGCAGGGTTCTGTTCTTGGACCACTACTGTTTAATTTGTTCATTAACGATATAGGAAAGGATCTGAGAAGAACTGTGCATCTGTTTGCAGATGATGCAAAGTTGGGTAGAGCAATAGTGAATGCTCAGGATGTCAAAATTTTGCAGGATGATTTGGATAGTTTGGAGGACTGGGCTAAGAAGAATGGATGTCTATTTAATGTGGAAAAATGTAAGGTTTTGCATTTTGTGGTGAAAAGATTACCACCGACACACCCAGGGATTTGGGTGTGTTGGTGGATAGGGAGTTGAAGTTTAGGGGACACATCGTAAAAGTGGCAAAATCAGCTTATCAAATCACTTGGTTGCTGAAAAACACTTTAATTAACTGAGACAGACAGTTAATTAAAGTGTTTTTTTATTGTTCCTCTATATCGAGCCTTGATAAAACCCCATCTTGACTACTGTGCCCAGATATGGGTGCCAGGGTTTCTTCTTCATGGGGAGGAGGTGGAGAGGATCCAGAGACAAGTGACAACGATAATAGCAAGACTATGGAATGAACCTTATGAGAACAGGTTGAAGATTTGTGGGCTGCAGAAATTGGTTGATAGGCGGAAAAGGGGTGGTATGATTAAGACATTCAAATTACTGAAGGGTTTCTATAAGATTAATGCAGAAGATATTTTTGAGAATAGAACTGGTAGTGGAAGGACTAGGGGCCATCCATGGAAGCTTGGTAAGAGTGTGGTTAGCAAGGGTGTTAGAGCTAGGTTTTTTACTTGGAGGGTGGTAAATGAGTGGAATAAGCTGCCAGAGTCTGTTGTGGGTGCCATGACTCTAAATAAGTTCAAGGTGAAGTATGATACATACTGTGTGAATGTTGAATAGTTGTTCTCGACATGATGTTGGGCCTCCCTCGATGAGTCTAAGGACTCCTTGCTGTTGGTGATGAAAATCAATAAATCTCTCTTTGCAACACGCTAATTTTGTAGCGTATTCATCAAGAGACGAACAGTTGAACTCAGCAAGAAGCTTGAAATGAGTTGTCTTTTTTTGCGAGTTGTGCCTCCCAAAGTTTGAGCTTGGCCACAAAAGCTTTGATATGATCAAACAGAGTGTGCACCAGTTGATCTTTGGTGCATATTTAGGTCATTCATATGCAACTAGATGTCGGTCACAAAGGCAAAGTCTGTCATCCACTTCGGATCGTTGAATTCTGCAATCGGCTTCCCCTTGGTTTGCATGAACTGCTGTATTTCGCTTCTTAAGTCAAAGACACTTTTAAGAACCTTCCCTCTGCTCAACCAATGCACATCACTATAATAAACCACATCGCTGTGATCCACTTCGCATTCTTCGGTCAAAAATTCTTGGAATTGACTATGATTCAATCCTCTTGCCCTAATAATGTTGACGACAGTCGCAATAACTTTCATGACATTCTCAGATCCAATAGTTTTTGGGCACAAATTCTCCTGGTGGATTAAACAGTGGTATTGGATGAAATCTTTTCCTTTTAGTTCTGGTTCTTTCCATAGCATCGCAACAAATTCTTCATTCTTTCCCACCATAGCAGGGGCACCATCAGTTACCACGCCCTCGAGGTTGGTTAAGCTGAGGTTGAAACGCTGGGCATTTCCTTGGCAGTTTTAAAGTTCCTTCAATGTCATTGGCAAGTTTTTCAACATGTCTTGCTACAGTTACCCCAGACAAACTCGTTTTTTTAAACTCTTCCTTATTAATTGGGCACAGAATTTCCCCAGCAGCGATGAGACACTCTTTCACAAACTCGCCGTCCAAGAAGGCTTTTGATTTTTTTAGCAATTTTTTCAGCTGTTATAACATAACTTACTTTGACGTGCGCTTTGCTCTCTTCCCTCTGCCTTTTAAACGTACCCTGCTGGCATTTTAAATCAATTTGGAGATGGTTCACTTTGTCCACACGAAGGTGATTGAAATTGGTCTTGTGCTTTGTTTCATAGTGTCGATTTATATTGTATTCTTTTGATACTGATGCTGACTCAAGACAAATGAAACACATTGGCTTATCGTCTATCGACACAAAAAAGTACAGATTGGTTCACTTTTCATTAAAAAACCTGACAAGATTCACTTGATTTATGCTTTTTACTCATAGACACCATAGTGATGGAAGGTGGATCCAAAATGGCCATGTAATGGTTATTATCCACTGCATCATATGTCTCACACTAATGAAAAAAGTCTGGCAATATAAAACCACAATAGGCTATGGGTGACATGACGAACCTGCATCCACTTATGCACAAATATCGCACTGTTCACGACTGACTGACTGAATATGGATGAGATCTTCTTGTATTTATATGAAAATAATGAAGTATCGAGAACTTTCGAGATGTATCTGGAAGGCACTAGACAGCGCACTTGAATGAACTACTGCTTCGGCCATCTACCTGCGACGTTAGTACTAGTACTTAAGTACCACCACCACTGGTAGATGGCTGAAGAAGCATGTCTATTTAATATTTATTTTTATAGGATTTTATGTAAAGTATCACATGCATAGCATTTCTTGTGAATCTAGAAAGCATCTTACAATTCTAAATACCACAGTATAGCTTAGTGGTCTGCGGGCTCATTGAAATTATTTTTTATTTAATCATGTTTTAATGTTAAGTATTTATTTTTTCAAAATGGCTGGCAGACCACAGGTGGCCTGTGGTCCATGCATTGAAGACCCCTTGTTTACAACATAGGTTTCATTTCAGATTAAGCTATATTGTATGTATTTCGTGTATATATATACTTAATTAGACCCTTGGAAGCTACCAGCTGAATTATTTATCTAGTAGCAAAATTAGTCAATCATTCTTTTATCATCATCTTTTGTTTTGTAATTTCCTACGATACAAAAAATGAGTTCCTCAGAATAACAATGACTGTTGTTTTAAAGCATTTCAGAAATATTGCATTTTTTTTTTTGTTAAATGGGATATTATTTGTTAATGAAGTTTAAAGAAATTTGCTGCAAACTATTTCTTTGAATCCTGTGAACTTGCTAATGAAAATTAACTGCTGTCATAAATCATTTCTTGAAATGTATATCCTCAAACATATACATGATACTGTGAGCCTTAAGCAGATTTCATTATTAGTTCCTAATGACAGTTTTTCATTCTGAATTGGTTTATTATTTGTTAGAGTTTTATATTTGGTCAGCCTGTCACTTCAAAGAAATTCTTAATTGGATCTGTTTTAATGACTGTTCCATATTAAACTGGTCCCACAAGCTTGAATGCTAAAAATGCTCCATATTCTTTTTATAGATTCACTTTAAGTAAAAGAGATTAATATATTTGTAATAACTATAATTTCTTTAGGACTGGTACTCAGGAACGTGGTTATGAAGAAATATGCAAAGGTGTTGTCCGTACGTATTTGTATATTCTGTTCACTTGGGATTCCATGAACCATCTGAAAGATACAAAACCAAAAGTGGTGAGCATAGTTATTTTAATATGGCATGAATAGTGTTATTCTATAACTAACTGAATGATCATCTAGTGTACCTTAAAAATATAACTTGCTTTATTACCTTAATTCTAAATTGCCAGAAGTATGACAATTTTTGCAACTCAAAACCACTTAAAATTCAAATCTAGAAAGCATCTAGATTTGAATTTAGTAAAATCATTTTTATTTCAAATCATTTCAGTAAAATCATATCTTTTATTGAGTTAGATGGAAGGGTAACGTTTTTCTCACCAAGCAGTATTCTAGAATAAATGACATATATAAAAATAAATTTTTTATGTTGACTTGTCTGCTATGCAAATTTGAACTGCCTACCACTATTAAATCTGCATGGCTTCCACATTTTGTTTAGAGGAAAACCACACACTGTTTGGACCAAAAATCCCTCCTAAGTAAGAACAGAACATTAAGCTGTTTTGAGTATATTGTGTTTTTGAAACTGATGGGATAAATAAGCAACCAAGAATAAAAATCAGATGTGAAGAGTCTGTGTTGCATGTCACATGATATAAGTATTTGAATAATCAGGAAAAGAAATGAATTCATGTTAGAGGTTTAATGGAATATTAACAGCACTGAGAAAGTATTAAAACTAATTTTAATACTTCCAATATTTCGTCTCCGTCACAGAGACATCTTCGGGGATTACAAAAACTTTTTGTAACAACACACAAATACAATACAAAGTGAAACTGAAGTCCTATCTAGATGGTGCACCCTCTATGGGCATTTGCAGGTGGCCTCAGATATAAAGAAGGATCTCTGAAAATTAAAGTTTTCCAAATTTTGGGAAGTTTAATGCAACTATATTTGTTGCATTTCAGAAGCTTCCTCTCAAAAAGAATTCCAGAAAATAAAAAATAAGCACATCAAAAAGTTCAATAACCTTTGCAAATCTAAACCGCTTCCTGGAGTTCAACCGTTCCATACAGTAGTCAACCTATCTTCTAAAAGACTTAGCTAAGATACCATTAGTGCTCTAAGCCTCAAACAATTTTGCCATCGCGCCTATTGAAGTTCTGGTATTTGATATTATGTACAACATCGAATGCAGAATTTGTCACTTAGCTCCAGAAACAGCCAATAACATCAGACTAACTTACATTCTCTCCCGTTCTTCACCTCCTAAAGTTAATTTATCTTCCAGTCAACTCTCTGCCCTCAAAAAATTACGGAAAGAAAAAAGTATTGTCATCACCAGAGCTGATAAGGGTAATGCCACTGTTGTTCTCAATGCCTCAGAATATAATCGGAAAATTGATATTATTCTCCGTGATCGCACTACCTATATGCCACTGGAACACAATCCCACAAAAACTCAAGTTAAAAAAATTAAAAAACCTACTTAAAAATGTTTCTTCCTGGCCTCCTGACATTACAAAAAAACTCAAACCATTCTGTTCTTGCCCTTCCTCCCCCCCCCTGGATATGTGGTTTACCCAAAATCCACAAACCTAATTCTCCCCTAAGATCTTTAGTAGATGCCACGAATGCACCTTGCTACAAATTATCAAAGAAGCTAGCTAACTCTTTGACCCCTTCCCCATCACTGGTCTTACCTCATCTTATGTAAAAAAACTCCACCCATTTTAAAAACTTAATCGAAAATCTTACTTTAAATAATACAGATATATTGGTCACTTTGACATCATCTCTTTGTTTACAAATATTCCCCTAATTGACACCTTAACACTCTTAAAAGTGTTAAGGTGTCAATTAGGGGATTTTTTGTAATACGGGAATACGTTTTTCCTTCTGATATCTTAGACTCTTTTCCTTTGCCATCAACTCTGGTTATTTCTCGTGGAAGAACAAAATCTATTGACAGATAGAGGGAACTGCCATGGGTTCTCCCTTCTCACCACCTCTTGCCAATTATTACATGGAAAATTTTGAAAAATGAGCCATTGACTCTTCCCCTCTAAAAACTTCTATCTGGCTAAGATATGTAGATGATGTGTTCTCTATTTGGCCTCATGGCCCAGACACATTAGATTCCTTCCTCAGTCACCTCAATAGTGTACATCCAAGAATCCAGTTTACGATGGAAAAGGAAAATAACAATAGTTTACCCTTCCTAGACACCTTAGTAACACGCCTTCCTAATGGTAACCTTTCTTTCTCTGTATATAGAAAACCTACTCATACAGGCAGATACATTCAAACTCTCCCACCACCACCCCTCCCAGCAATATGGCATTATTAAAACTCTGACCAATAGGGCCCACAATCTTTGTTCCAGTAAAACTGAGCTTTCAACCGAACTCAAACACATACACAACACCTTCCTTACCAATGGCTATAATGACTACAGAATTAAAAAAATAATTAAGTCCTTCCCCATTCCCCGACCATCTCTTCAGAAGGACTTCAGAAATGCCATCACCATTCCTTACATCCGTGGTACTTCAGAAAAAATAGCCAGATCATTAAAAAAGTACAACCTCCATACACAGGGCCGGCTGGTGGCATGTTCGAAGTGTGCAATATACACAGACACCGCAGAAGAAAAGGCGCTTAAAAGATGTCAAAAAATATGAGATAAGAGTTTAAACGAACAATGAATGGTACAGAATGGTACATATAATTATGAATGTACGTCGTTTTCCATTCGGGCCCCTTCAGATCTTCCCAGAAATGAACAAATAAATTCTGAAATTGTATCCGGGAGACCCGATTATATCACTGTGATTTTTTATTAAAATTTATGAAAATATACCTAAAATAGTTCTTTTTTATTTTTTGATGTATCATAAATCAACTTATGATTAATTGTTGAGTTCCATGTAAAAAAACATTTGTATAAGCAGGTCTAATCCGTAGGTAACATTATACTGTAAAGCGGTTTTCATTTGTTTTTCATTTCCTGTTCTTTTTATTCACACTTTATTCAAAAAAAACTTTTTTGGAAAGGTGCCAAACATTAATCGTGCACACAAGAAAAAGACTAGGCGCCGCCGCTGTCCATACAGCTTTTAAGCTCCACCATAAACTTCCCACCCTTATCTGCTCCACTAAAGACCAGCTCCCTTCTCTTTCAGTGCCTTGTCTATATATAGAATACCTTATTCCTGTAAACTTGCCTACTCTGGACAAACAGGCAGGTCAGCATCCATCGGGTTAGAAGAACGCAGTTCTTACATCTGCAAACATGATTATGGTCAGTCTGGCCTTGCAGACTATGTTTTGGATACATTCCACAGGATCTCCTGGAAAAAAACTACCATGCTCCACCATACTAAATTCAAAAAAGAAAGACTATTCTTTGAATCTGCATCTGCACTCAGGAATAAACCTAATTTAAACAAATACGGTTGCATTAAACTTTCCAAAATTTGGGAAACTTTAATTATCAGAGATCCTTCTTTACATCCCAGGCCACCTATAGAGGGCGCACCACCTAGATAGGACTTTAGTTTCACTTTGTATTGTATTTGTGTGTGTGTTGTTACAAAAAGTTTTTGTAATCCCTGAAGATGTCTCTCTGACAGAGACGAAATATTGGAAGTATTAAAATTAGTTTTAATCCTTTCTCAGTGCTGTTTTCCATTAAACCTCTAACAACAATTCTTCAGCGCTTAAGCCTCATCACATAAAAGAAATGAATCTTTAGATAGGAAGGGTGGGGGAGAATAAAACAGGAAGAAATCTACCTGGCTTTTATGCAGTGTGAGAGCTGTTTTACAGTAAAAATGTTTTGGTGACTGTTTTTCAGAAACAAAAGGTTAACTTATCAAAAAAAAGAAAAAAAATGCTTTCTATTTGTCAATATATTTTGTCTTTTTTCTGAATTAAAAAAGGAAAATATAGTTCATGTATTTTCATACATTTTTAGATGCATGAAAATGCATGGCAAAATGCATAAGCATCTTATTAGATTTTTTTGGTTTATTCATCCATCCATCCACACACAAATTACTCTTTTATCAGCTGAACAGATTTTATTAGAATTTAGTATTTGGAATACTTAGAAACATCATCAGTCGGTCACTCAAAATTTTAGTTTCACTCAGACTGCTTCCAAGGGCAAAATTAGGCAACACATTTCCAGTGCCAAAGTAGTAACACCACTCTAGCTAGAAGAAATTTAATTAATTTGGTATTTATATGTATGTACTCTGAAATGTGTCCTCAATTCTATTTTATCATCATCAAATTCCTGCCATGTACCCTCAAGGGGTGTACAGCATATGATAGTACTACATGAAAAATTTACATCATTACTAACTACCTGTCTACAATTTTCCTCCAAATCAGTCTGTTACTTGCCAAGACTCCAACATTATCAGATCTAATATTTCTATCGTCTAAGGCACTTTGTACCATATCAATCCACCTATATCTTGGTCTTCCTCTGGGTCATTTTTTTCTGCTGACCTGTCAGAGAATACTTGTTTTGCTAATCTTTCCTCTCCCATTCTGTTTAAGTGACCATACCACCTGAGATTAGCTCTGCTAATGCATTCTTGGATGCTGACAATGTCAAGTTCTTTCCTAATATCATCATCATCATCAAATTCCTGCCATGTACCCTCAAGGGGTGTACAGGATATGATAGTACTACATGAAAAAAATTACATCATTATTAATTTCCTATCTACAATTTTCCTCCAAATCAGTCTGTTACTTGTCAACACTCCAATATTATCAGCTCTTATATTTCTATCGTCTAAAGCACTTTGTACCGTATCAATCCACCTATATCTTGGTCTTCCTCTGGGTCGTTTTCCTGCCAACCTGGCAGAGAACACTTGTTTTGCTAATCTTTCCTCGCCCATTCTGTTTAAGTGACCATGCCACCTGAGATTAGCTATGCTAATGCATTCCTGGATGCTGACAATGTCAAGTTCTTTCCTAATATCCTCGTTTTTAATATGATACTGCCATTGATGCCATCTGTTCACGCCTATAATCTTTCTCAGGACTCTCATATCTGAAGTCTCTAGTCTTTGGTCAAGTGTTTTACTTCTGACCCAGCTCTCAGATCAATAAGTTAAAACTGGTTTGAACACTGTCTTGTATACAGCTAATTTAGTGTTGCGACTAATTTCTCTTATTCCATATGAATTTATTCAATTGACTTCCCACCATACCAGCTTTACTGATTCTGTTGTCTATTTCTATATTTAATTTGCCATCTTCAGTAAAAATCGTGCCTAAATAGCTGAAATGTTTTACTTGTTCCACAGGTTCTCCATTCACAACACAGTTGACATTTTCAATGATTCTGCCTATTTTCTTTGTCTTTTTATTGCTGACCTTCATACCATATCTATTACAAGAGCTATTCAATTTAGTCAGAGAATCTTGCAGACTTGTAGTGTATTTATTTAGAAGTATAACATCATCCGCATAAAGCAAAGAGCTGACATTAACATCTCCAATTTCGATATCATGTTTAATAACACTTTCCTTCATAATGCGATCCATATAGATAATGAATAACAGAGGGGATAATGTACATCCTTGTCTCACACCAGATTTAACATTAAACCATCATCCTGTACTTCCTTCAATTCTAACTGCTGACTTACACCTCAAATAAAGACTAAGTATTGCTTGATATAATGTCCCATTGACACCATATAACTGCAGCGTATTGAATAGCTTCTCTCTTGGCACCTTGTCATATGCCTTTTCCAGATCGACAAAACTTAAATACAGATCTTTGTTATATTCCCATGCTTTCTCGACTATTTGTCGTAAAGTGAAGATCTGATCCTGACAGCCTCTATTTGGCCTGAATCCAGCTTGTTCTTCACCAAGCTTTTCTTCCACAATTCTTCTCAACTGTTTCTCAAGTATACTTGCATAGATCTTGCCAGGAACACTCAGTGGGGAAATACCTCTGTAATTCTCACATGCAGTTTTATTTCCCTTTTTATATACGGGTACTATGAGAGCTCTACTCCAATCATCGGGAATTCGTCCCTCTGTCCAGGCTTTCTGAACTATGCAGTGCAGCCACTGTAAGACTCTTGTACCACCATACTTCAGCATTTCTGGTCGAATATCATGTACTCCTGCTGCCTTTCCACATTTCAAGCCTTTGATGGCTTTTTCTACTTCAAGTATGGATATGTATTCCTGACTGCATGCCTGGTCAGTGTTTTTTACCACTGTGCTGTCATCACTGCTTGTTTCATTTAGCAGTTTTTCAAAGTAATTACTCCATACTTCAAGGATATCTTTTTCTCCCGTTTTCATGTCACCTTTATCATCTCTAATTCCTTTTATAGCACTCTTTCCTGCATTCTTAAGCTTCTTCAACAACCTTCAGAATATTTTGCCACCTTCTTGATATTTATTTTCTATATTCTTGCCAAAGTCCTCCCATGACTTTTGTTTAGCTAGTTTTACACAGTGTTTAGCATTCTTGCATTTGTCTCTATATTCTCTAACAGCACAAGCTGACTTATTTGCCAGGAACTTTTGGTATGCTTTCTTCTTTTCCTTCACTGCCTCTTTAACCTCCTGTGTCCACCAGGGAGTTCTGAGTTTTTTATCCTTACAAAAAACCTCACCACATGCCTCTCTGGCAGAATCAATCAATGTTATTCTTCAGAGTTTGCCAATGAATCTCCAAGGTTTGATTCCTGTTCTCAAACTCTTTCATTTTTCCTTCAATAATCTTTGTATATTTTAGTCCACAGCTCACATCTGAGACCTGCTCAACTTTTATTCGCTTTAAAACTTTCTTACATGTTATTCTTTTCAATATGAAATTCAATTTTATCCTGCTCAAGACTAAATAGTGATCACTTCCAATTTCAAATCCTCTGTACACTCTGGTGTCCTGCACCAGGAAGAAAACATCACTATCAACAATAACATAGTCAATGAGACTTTTCTTATTCCTAGCCTCTTCTCTCCATGTGAATTTGTGCACATTTTTATGTTGGAACATGGTGTTAGTAATAACAAGTCCATGTCCTGAGCAGAAATCTAACAGATATTTGCCATTATTATTAGCTTTGCTCTTTTCTCCAAATTTTCCCAAAATATTTTTGTATGTCTCACAATCATTTCCTACTCTGCTATTTAGATCCCCAACAAGGACCAACTTTTCCTTTTTCATTGTGTCAGTTGCTTTTTCTAAAGCCTCAAAAAATTCCTCCACTTCTACCTTAGTAGAACCTTCTGTGGGACCATAGGCACAAATAAGTCTCATTGTCCAGTTCCCCATTCTCATATTTGCCCACATTACTCTACTTGAGACTGACTGCCATTCAAGAAGATTAGCCTCGTATTTTGTGTTGAATACTATGGCTACTCCTTCTTTTCCTTGATTGTCATTGCCTGAATATAACATTTTGTATTTATTGCTCAGAAAGATCTCACCAGTTTTGGACTTTTTTGTTTCAGTCACCCCTATTATGTCGATCTGGTACTTATCTAATTCCTCAGCTAGCTCTATTTCTTTGCCATTCAGGCTTCTTACGTTGATAGTACCGATCTTTAACTCTGGTGATGTTGAGTTGGGGTTTATTTTCAGATTTGTTCCAGTAGCTGGCTTTTCGCTGTTCTCCCTGGTTCCCTGGCGAAAACAACGGGGGCCTTGTTTAACCGGGCGACGCCCCAGCCGGCATGAAATTTTGTCATGTTGTACCATCATTCTATATTTTGGTTTAACCAATAAGAATACAATTTGGTCGGCTAAATCCCAAATTGCCAGCCCATCCTCGTCCATTCACTATCCAAGTAGATACCCAACAGGGTGCACCACGAGAAGGTGAGGATTGGACATTAGGTCAGAAGCCCTGATCGGTTCTCCGCATTCCTTTAAAGGCTATGTGGAGGTCTCCTCTCAGTTATACAGCTTTGACCCTTAAGCACCCCTTCCTAATATCATCGTATTTAATATGATATTGCCATTGATGCTGTCTGTTGATGCCTCTAATCTTTCTCAGGACTCTCATATCTGCGGTCTTTAGTTTGGTCAAGTGTTTTACTTCTGACCAAGCTCTCAGATCCATAAGTTAAAACTGATTTAAACACTGTCTTGTATACAGCTAATTTAATGTTCTGACTTATTTCTCTCTTATTCCACTGTCTTTGTCTTTTTATTGCTGACCTTCATACCATATCTGTTACAACAGTTATTCAATTTAGTCAGGGAATCTTGCAGACTTGTAGCAGATTTATTTAGAAGTATAACATCATCCGCATAAAGCAAACAGCTGATATTAACATCTGCAATTTTGATATCAGGTTTAATACCACTTTCCTCATAATGTGATCCATATAGATAATGAATAACAGGGGGGATAATGTACATCCTTGTCTGACACCAGATTTAACATTGAACCATCTTCCTATGCTTCTTTCAATTCTAACTGCTGACTTACAACTCAAATAAAGACTAAGTATTGCTTGATATAATGCCCCATTGACACCATATGACAGTAGCGTTTTGAATAGCTTCTCTCTCTTGGCATCTTCTCGTATGCCTTTTCCAGATCGACAAAACTTAAATACAGATCTTTGTTATATTCCCATGCTTTCTCTACTATTTGTCGTAAAGAAGATCTGATCTTGACAGCCTCTCTTTGGCCCGAATCCAACACTCAGTATGGAAATACCTCTGTAATTCTCACATTCTGTTTTATTTCCCTTTTTATATATGGGTACTATGAGAGCTCTGCTCCAATCATCAGGAATTCGTCCCTCTGTCCAGGCCTTCTGAACTATGCAGTGCAGCCACTGTAAGACTTATATTACCATACTTCAGCATTTCTGGTCGAATATCATCTGCTCCTGCTGCCTTTCCATATTTCAAGCCTTTGATGGCTTTTTCTACTTCAAGTATGGATATGTATTCCTGACTATGCCTGTTGAGTGTTTTTTACCACTGTGCTCTCACTGCTTGTTTCATTTTGCAATTTTTCGAAGTAATTACTCAATACTTCAAGGATATCTTTTTCTCCTGTTTTCATGTCACATTTATCATCTCTAACTCCTTTTACAGCACTCTTTCCTCCATTTCTAAACTTCTTCAACAACCTCTAGAATATTTTGCCACCTTCTTGATTTTTATTTTCTATGTTCTTGCCAAAGTCCTCCCATGACTTTTGTTTAGCTAGTTTTACACAGTGTTTAGCATTCTTGCATTTGTCTCTATATTCTCTAAGAGCACAAGCTTACTTATTTGCCAGGAACTTTTGAAATGCTTTCTTCTTTTCCTTCACTACCTCTTTAACTTCCTGTGTCCACCATGGAGTTCTCATTTTTCTATCCTTGCAGACAACCTCACCACATGGCTCTCTGGCTGAATCAATCGAGCTTTTCTTGAAGGCTTGCCACTGAATCTCCAAGGTTTGGTTCCTGTTCTCAAACTCTTTCATTTTTTCTTCAATAATCTTTGTGTATTTTAGTCTATAGTTCAGATCTGAGAGCTGCTCAACTTTTATTCGCTTTAAAACTTTCTTACATGTTATTCTTTTCAATACGAAATTCAATTTTATCCTGCTCAAAACTAATTAGTGATCGCTTTTAATTTCAAATCCTGTGTACACTCTGGTGTCTTGCACCAGAGAGAAAACATCACTATCAACAATAACATAGTCAATGAGACTTTTCTTATTCCTTGCCTCTTCTCTCCATATGAATTTGTGCACATTTTTATGTTGGAACACGGTGTTAGTAATAACCAGTTCATGTCCTGAGCAGAAATCCAACAGTTATTTGCCATTATTATTAGCTTTGCTCTTTTCTCCAAATTTTCCCAAAATATTTTTGTATGTCTCACAATCATTTCCTACTCTGCTATTTACATTCCTAACAAGGACTTTTCTTTTTTCATTGTGTCAGTTGCTTTCTCTAAAGTCCCAAAAAATTCCTCCACTTCTACCTTAGTAGAATCTTCTGTGGGATCATAGGCACAAATATAGGTCATTGTCCAGTTCCCCATTCTCATATTTGCCCACATTATTTGAAACTGCTTGCCATTCAAAAAAGATTTGCCTCGTATTTAGTGTTGTATTCTATGGCTACTCCTTTTCCTTGATTGTCATTGCCTGAATATAACATTATATTTATTGCTCAGAAAGATCTCACCAGTTTTTGTTTCAGTCACCCCTATTATGTCGATCTGGTACTTATCTAATTCCTCAGCTAGCACCATTTCTTTGCCATTCAAGATTCTTATGTTGATAGTACCGATCTTTAACTCTGGCGATATTGAGTTGGGGTGTGTTTTCAGATTTGTTCCAGTAGCTGACTTTTCACTGTTCTCCTAGGTTCCATGACAAAAACAACAGGGGGCCTTGTTTAACCAAGCGATGCCCCAGCTGGCATGAAATTTTTTTGTTATACCATCATTTTGTATTTTGATTTAAACCAATAAGAATGCAATTTGGTTGGCTAAATCCCAAATTGCCAGCCCATCCTCGTTCGTTCAGTATCCAGGTAGATAACCAACAGGGTGCACCACGAGAAGGTTAGGATTGGACATTAGATCAGATTCCCTGGTCGGTTCTCTGCATTCCTTTCAAGGCTATGTGGAGGTCTCATCTCAGTTACACAGCTTTGATCCTTAAGCACCCCATTCTAATTACAATCCAATTGATCTAATTGGTAATATTTTTCTAAACAGAATTCTACTCTTGCTCTTGCAGGCTTTATTAGGCTCACTGGCCTGACATGGCTTTGCCAAGTCTACAGTGCATAAACCAGAAAGCTTTTGGTTCACTTGCTGTGATCAGGATCTTATAATCAATGAATGAATGCTATTATGAAACATGTCTCTATGGGTAGTTTTTAATATAAAGAGAGTTTGGCTAAGTTTGAGAAATGAAAGTAAAGGAGATATTAATTCTTCACTGTCCAAAGACAATGATGATAATAATAATAATCAAATTACATGTATACACTCACAGATTGTCTGAAATAACCTGCTAGTAGCTAATGTGAAAGACATTCATATAGCTTTGGTTGCATGTGTAAGAGAGAGAAAGAAAAAAATAAATGAACCAATGCCTTTTATTCTCCCTCCTATAGAGGAGTAGGTGAGGCCGTTTCAGCCCTATCTAACTTTCAGAGACTGAGGGGGCAGTTCAATCTCCAATTGTAGCCAAGCAGACATAGCTGACCCAAGATAATCACTAATTATACATGGCATCTGGTGAAGAGAGTTGGCTGACAAGTCCTACCATATTGTGATTATTAATCCTAACACTGCTTACTTTCTGAAAATAGTATGGATTCTATGGTCGATTTTCTTGAGTTTGTGTGGCAAAAAACCTGAGTTTCTGGGAGAGAAAAAAAAACACTTGTCTGTGCCAGAGATCGACAAACTCAGCAACCAGTCTAAAAAATGCTTTGTAAAAGTTTCTTTTGGTTAGCAACTAGAATTGAACTTACGATGCTCTTTCTTTGGGCAATCTAGTACTGTGGGCAGTACAGGCACCTATTATGTAAGAGACTAGCCAGCTTTGTGATCAACTATCAAAAGGTGTCGATTGGCTGAGTGGTTAGCATATCTGTCCTCCACCCAACAAGGTGTAGGTTTGAATCCTGACATGGGCATGAATGTTTGTGATTTGTCTTGGATTAGGAATAAAATAAATTAATAAAAATAGAAAAGAAAAAAATCTCTAACCTGCCCATGGTACTAATGTATATAGGTTTAGAACCTTTGTGGTAAGAGTCACATAAAGAAAAAAAAATAATAATAATAAAAATTTTAATAATATGGATTTTAAGCAGGAGCATAATATAGTGATTTGTTTAATATCTGATGTCAAGAACATACAGTGGTACATAAATGTGGGGAGCATGAATATTTGTTATGAATGCTTTTAAATGTTTTGACATTAAATGTCAAAGTTTTCTGTTGTGTCTTAATTTTTAGTTTCTGGCTTCGTTTTCAGAATTCATTATTTTTAAATGTCAATCCCACTTATAAAAGATTATAACTGCTTATCGTACAGTTTAGTTCTGTGTGTGGGCTATGGATTAAATGATTCAGCAACCCTGTTAGATTATTTAATCTGTTAAATCAAACTTTTAAAAGTTTGAAGCAGGAAGTTGTTCCTTGTTCTCAAAGTGCTTTCACACCTCCACTAAGAAAGTTGGTGGTCTCATACTTGATAACAAATATTGTACATCTGGATTTTGGTTTATTGATGTGTACAAATTTAACAACTTCCTGCTATGGTGCAGGCAAATTTTTCAAATGGAAAATTGGACAATGATACTATCATCTGTGATCAGACAATTGTTCAGGAAAGGAAGAAAAAAAAAATTGTTTTTTCTTTGCGTCATTTGAGAAGGCAGCTAATATAAAAGAAAAACTAGTTCTTGTTAGAGACAAGCAGCAGAGTACGAAATCACTCCTGGATAGCACAGAAGTGCTTTGTAAAAAATTTAGAAAAAGGCAGTGCTAATAATAATAATAATGGCAAGTACCTGCTAGGTATTTGTTCAAGATATGATGTGGCATGGTATTAATAATTTCTTGCCCAACATAAAAATGAGCATAAATTCACATTAAATGAGCATAAAAGTCTCAACAATGTATTGATAGTGATGTCTTCATCTTCTACAGCCGTGTGTTGAATAGGATAAAAATTAGATTCACATTGAAAATAAAAACATGTGAGAAATGTATGCATTAAAGAAAATAGCAAAAAAAATGTTGAACAAGTTTTGATTTTAAATTTTAGTCCTAAAATATTATCAAACATTTGAGCTAGTGGACAGCAGATCAGGAATCAAGATGCCATTTTTGTGGACAATTTTTTGCTGGGTTATTATTAATTCTGAAAATCACTCAGCTAAATGGCAATAGCCTTTTCAAAATCTCTAATGTTATGAAAAAATTTTAAATTTTCTAAATACTGTTAAACTCATTTCAGAACTAGTTTACTGTTTTTTTGAAGAATTTTATAAAATATAGATATGAAATAATTTTGTGCATATTTTTAGCTATTATCAAACTTTCAAATCACTTGTGTGTGTGGGGGGGGGTAACCCTGCATTTTTATAGTGTTTGAGTTGCAAGATCTTCTTTTCATAATAAAACTATTGAAGGATGATTTTGATTTGAAAGATTTACTGTACATGTTATTCTTGGGGTGGGGGAGATGAACTTTACTTGTCAATAATGAAATTATTTTTCCTTTAATTTGTTCTTTCAAGTACTTTGTGATTGTGTTGGCTACACTAATAATGATGGCATGGATTGGAAATGTGGTAGATAATCTTTTCTTAACATATCTTGTAGGTAAGTTCTTTTGTAGTCAGTTTTGTAACTATGTATTACTGGATATAAGAAAATTTATATTGTCATTGCACATGTTTTTGTACATTTTTGAAGACTATTGTCATCTGATATATAATAGAATTACAATACCATAGTTTTAGGTGACTGCCATTGCTTGAAATGTTATATGGAAAAGTCTAATTAAAAAGTATTCTGTGTTTGCAAACTTTCCGTAAATATTCTCCTCCTCGTCTCGTCTTCCTTTCTCTCTTTTACCTTGCAGTGTCAAGGGTTTATTAATCATCGGACCTCAAACCGTTCACAGGATAACGTGGTCAGCCATACTCCGCGGTGTATCCTATGTCTGTAGTGTTGAGTTCTCAAGGCCGGTTTACCCCTTTGTAGGATGAAAAACCCTAGGATAAACTTGGGAAAAAACCCTACTGTCCACGCCCAAGACCGGCTAACTTGGCTATGGCTGAGGAAGATCCTTCAGCTCCTCATGTCACTGACCCAGGCATATGGTTGTGTTATATTTTATCTGCTCTCTGCCATTGTCATGTCGTTACTTTTTTTTCTATAATAATTTTACTTCCTTTATGAATTTACCTCTCTACAATAACTACAAGACTTACAAAATTTCCCTGACTCTAATATCTGTATCACTTCTTACATGTTCATTCTATAAGGAAAGCAAATTCTATATCTCTAGCCGATTCCTAATTTTACTCCCGTGCTTACCCTGACTGTTAAAGGTTATTCCTTGCTAAAAGAAACGAATCCTCTAATTTCTTTCTGGGGCCGTCTCCTCTTCAGCTTATACTCATAAATAAAATGCTTTACTGTGGCTAAGGAAATTCTGGTTTGCAGTCGTAACCTCTATAACAACATGTTATACCTTTCTTTCAAACCCCCCCCCCCCCCTATGGTTCAGATTAATGAGTGGTAGTTTTGGTTCTTATCACAGGCAAAACTCAGGTATAGAAGAAAAAACATTTATTGGAATCTAAAGACATAATATATATACACTTAGACAAATCTCACTTTCAATTAGTTCAATGACATGCTAAATCAAACTGATTAATACTCTAATGCATGAACAATAAATCCTTCTTTTAAGTTAGAGATTAAACACACATAATATACACATTATACACTTCTAATCAATATTCTACCTACTATGTTAGTCTTGCATATTAAACTAGTTACAGTCATCTATAATCATTCCAGACAATTTGTCTTATGGACATTAGCCACTGCTAAATAATCACTTAAAGTTCTTAAAAATACTATCCATACTCGATTATTACACTACTATGATCTTTTCCTTTTACCGACTGGGTAATTATACAACAAAATCTGTACTTTACCATTTCTTGGGGCAGGATCTTCAGGTCCGTCTGAACTATCCTTCTTTGTTTGTATTACCTCTCGATACTTCCATAAGCCTGCGTCCACATGGTGGGTCACTATGGTCATCAGATTAAGCTATGCTCTGCAACTGGCATTTTTCCTTTGTCTATTCTAGATCTGTTTCAGGCCATCGTCGTTTCTGCTGCCGGTTTCATAGGACATGTGCGCAATATTATTCCATCGGAACTTTCAGCGAAGATCGCATATGCCGCCATCTCACGCTTTACCGGCAAAAATTCAGACATCGGAGGGAAAGGCGCATTGTACAATCGCCAAGAAACGCCATCAGGAACTACCGGTCTACGGGAGAAGTTGAATCATCATCCAATAGGCCAAAAAAAAGCCTTGAGAAAGGGGTGAAAACACTTTTTATTCTCCCTTTACTCCCCTCCTTTTAGCACCCTGTTATTAGCTGCGATAGCGCCCTCTTACTTTTTGCGATCTTTTTTCCGCCCGTGGGAATTTCGACACATCACGAGATCTCTGGCAGCGCCTTCCGGAAAACGAATGTGCGTCGCTTTCCAAGATTGCCAATGCCTCAGGCCTGCCCGTGACCTTTGGACTACTGTTTACATCTAATTTACCCATTCATTGTATACATGATGCATTCATATAATACTAATTTATACTCAAAGTTCTTTACATGGTATTACAATTCTACTAAAAGGAAGTATTTCTATTTACAGCTAGTACTTTATTTCTTCTGCTCGAGTACAAGTTTTTTCTCTCAGCTGATTTTTCTGACTTGTTAAATCCTGAATGAATTGTTTCTTTTTTTTTTTTAAGTTCGTCATTCAGGATGTAACAGTTGCGAAGCACCCAGCCACTAGGCTAACTGCGCAGACCCGTAAATATTCAAGTTTCTAGAAAGTTTTGTATCTTTAACTATTCATAAAGCTGAGAGGAGAAAGAAGACTGTATTAATGTCTTTTTAAGATAACCATTTTAGTATTGAAAAAAAAAAAATAATAAAAGTAGGACGTTGAATTAAGCATTTGTCATCATTTGTTCATCTACTTTGTCTTTTTCTAACAGAACAAGTAAGCGATGCATTTTATGTTACAGGCAACAGTGAATTAGATGCCATCACTTTAAAGATATCAAGTTTATATTACATCTGTTATGTTTGCCAGGTGCAATTTGGCTTTTATGTAATATTGTATTTATCTGGTATGCTTATTGTTGTTAGGCACTTTCTTTTCCTGTAATTCCCTGAAAAAGGTTGTCGGACTTTGTCACACCCTGGCTGTGTATTGTTTGTTTAAAATTATAAATATTTAGTTGACAAGTAAAAACAGCTTAGTCTTATTCAACATAAAGGAGGGGAAAAAATGGCAGTGTAAAAGGGGGGGATAGTCTTTTTAAAACCGTCCTTTGAAAATTAAACTTCTGAAATAAAGGAATTTTGCATGAAACTATATACATTTAGTGTTTACATTTGAGCATTTCATGTGATATACTGCATTTTCTGAAAGATTAACCATGAACTTCACAGTAGGAGCACTAGGACTCTTGGTAGTCTATCTTCTCTTTTGAGCTCAGCTGTCTGGCAAAACTAATGACATTCTTCATCATAAAGCCTGAAACAATAAAACCTTCGTTCATCATAATAATTTAATGGAATGTAGCCATGTGTGTGGGGGGGGGGGATAGCACAGTTAAGGTTTTGCTTCTGTTTCCTATCACTTCTCAATAATGATCTGTTGTCTTCTAAGACATGCCAAACTGTATGAATCGCTGTAGATCTGGATCAACCTCTTAGTCATTTTCCTGCCAATTTAGCTTCAAATGCTTGTTTTGCAAATCTTTCATCTCTTATACTGAATAGGTAACTGTGTTGACTTAATTCTGTTTATACATTTTTGAATACAGGACTGGATTTGTAGACTGTGATCCTCAGCCCATAATGCTTAAGTTAGGTTTACAATCTTGTGTGTGGCAGAATTCACATTAACACACACACACCTCATTTTAGAAATGTTTTGCGAAATGTGTAACCACTTATAAGAGAATTTTCTTCCTCCATATGAAGGCAAGTTATTCTATGGCTGATCAGATGGATATTTTATTCAGATTTGCATTTGGAATTCTTAGAAAATTTGACTCATTCCAGTTTTCATTTTGATAGCACCAGTTTTATGAGGATACCATGTATCAAAATTTGTCAGAATTGTATATTGCAATAATGGTGCTCTAACTAGTTGACAATTTAAATTTATGTTAATGATTTCCCACTGTCATAATGAAATTTAACGAAACTTAGTATTTTAGAATTATTAAAATTTGTACTCCTTTGTAATGATAAGGAAGTACTAGGACAAATCCTTGAAAAAGTTAATGAGATCAGTAAGAACAGAGGACTTCAACTCAGTCCAAGCAAGACAAAGATTGGGTTCTCAAAGGAAGTACAGACAGGGAAGCTCCTGAGAAACAAGTGTACCAAATGGAGAAAGAATTGAGAAAGTCAGCAATTTTAAGTACCTCATCATCATCATCATCAAATTCCTGACATGTACCCTCAAGGGGTGTACAGGATATGATAGCAATACATGAAAATTTTACATCATTACCAACTTCCTATCTACAATTTTCCTCCAAATCAGTCTGTTACTCCAACATTATCAGATCTTATATTTCTATCGTCTAAGGCACTTTATACCGTATCAATCCACCTATATCTTGGTCTTCCTCTGGATCATTTTCCAGCCAACCTGGCAGAGAACACTTGTTTTGCTAATCTTTCCTCGCCCATTCTGTTTAAGTGACCATACCACCTGAGATTAGCTCTGCTAACGCATTCCTGGATGTTGACAATGTCAAGTTCTTTCCTAATATCCTCATTTTTAATATGGTATCTGTTGATGCCTCTAATCTTTCTCAGGACTCTCATATCTGCGTTTTCTAGTCTTTGGTCAAGTGTTTTACTTCTGACCCAGCTCTCAGATCCATAAGTTAAAACTGGTTTGAACACTGTCTTGTTCAAACCAGCAAAATTAAATTAGCTGTTGTTTAAACAACAGCTAATTTAGTGTTCCAACTAATTTCTCTCTTATTCCATATGAATTTATTCAATCAACTGCATACCATACCAGCTTTGTTGATTCTGCTGTCTATTTCCATATTTAATTTACCATCTTCAGTAAAAATCGTGCTTAAGTAGCTGAAATGTTTTACTTGTTTCACAGGTTCCCCATTCACAACACAGTTGACATTTCCAACAATTCTACCTATTTTCATTGTCTTTGTCTTTTTAATGCTGACCTTCATACCATATCTATTACAACAGTTATTCAATTTAGTCAGGGAATCTTGCAAACTTGTAGTGGATTTATTTAGAAGTATAACATCGTCCGCATAAAGCAAAGAGCTGATATTAACATCTCCAATTCTGATATCACGTTTAATACCACTTTCCTTCATAATGTGATCCATATAGATAATGAATAACAGGGGGGATAATGTACATCCTTGTCTCACACCAGATTTAACTTTAAACCATCTTCCTGTACTTCAATTCTAACTGCTGACTTACAACTCAAATAAAGACTAAGTATTGCTTGATATAATGCCCCATTGACACCATATAACTCTAGCATATTGAATAGCTTCTCTCTTGGTACCTTGTCATATGCCTTTTCCAGATCGACAAAACTTAAATACAGATCTTTGTTATATTCCCATGATTTCTCAACTATTTGTCATAAAGTGAAAATCTGATCCTGACAGCCTCTATTTGGCCTGAATCCAGCTTTTCTTCCACAATTCTTCTCAACCGTTTCTCAAGTATACTTGCATAGCTCTTGCCAGGAACACTCAGTAAGGAAATACCTCTGTAATTCTCACATTTAGTTTTATTTTCCTTTTTATATATGGGTACTATTAGAGCTCTTCTCCAATCGTCGGGAATTCGTCCCTCTGTCCAGGCTTTCTGAACTATGCAGTGCAGCCACTGTAAGACTTTTATACTACCATACTTCAGCATTTCTGGTCGAATATTATCTACTCCTGCTGCCTTTCCACATTTCAAGCCTTTGATGGCTTTTTCTACTTCAAGTATGGATATGTATTCCTGACTGTATGCCTGTTGAGTGTTTTTTACCACTGTGTTCTCACTGCTTGTTTCATTTAGCAATTTTTCGAAGTAATTACTCCATACTTCAAGGATATCTTTTTCTCTCGTTTTCATGTCACTTTTATCATCTGTAACTTCTTTTACAGCACTCTTTTCTCCATTTCTGAGCTTCTTCAACAACCTCCAGAATATCTTGCCACCTTCTTGATATTTATTTTCTATGTTCTTACCAAAGTCTTCCTATGACTTTTGTTTAGCTAGTTTTACAGTGTTTAGCTTTCTTACATTTGTCTCTGTATTCTCTAAGAGCACAAGCTGACTTATTTGCCTGGAACGTTTGATATGCTTTTTTCTTTTCCTTCACTACCTCTATAACTTCCTGTGTCCACAATGGGTTCTGATTTTTCTATCCTTGCGGACAATCTCACCACATGCCTCTCTGGCTGAATCAATCAGGGTTTTCTTTTCTTCGAGGCTTGCCACTGAATCTCCAAGGTTTGGTTCCTGTTCTCAAACTGTTTCATTTTTTCTTCAATAATCTTTGTGTATTTTAGTCTATAGTTCAGATCTGAGAGCTGCTCAACTTTTATTCGCTTTAAAACTTTCTTACATGTTATTCTTTTCAATACGAAATTCAATTTTATCCTGCTCAAGACTAATTAGTGATCGCTTTTAATTTCAAATCCTGTGTACACTCTGGTGTCTTGCACCAGAGAGAAAACATCACTATCAACAATTACATAGTCAATGAGACTTTTCTTATTCCTTGCCTCTTCTCTCCATGTGAATTTGTGCATATTTTTATTAGCTTTGCTCTTTTCTCCAAATTTTCCCAAAATATTTTTGTATGTCTCACAATCATTTCCTACTCTGCTATTTAGATCCCCAACAAGGACCAACTTTTCCTTTTTCATTGTGTCAGTTGCTTTTTCTAAAGCATCAAAAAATTCTTCCATTTCTACCATAGTAGAACCTTTTGTGGGACCATAGGCACAAATAAGTCTCATTGTCCAATTTGCCATTCAAGAAGATTAGCCTCGTATTTTGTGTTGAATACTATGGCTACTCCTTCTTTTCCTTGATTGTCATTTCCTGAATATAACATTTTGTATTTATTGCTCAGAAAGATCTCACCAGTTTTTGTCTTTTTTCAGTCACCCTTGTTATGTCGATCTGGTACTTATCTAATTCTTCAGCTAGCTCCCTTACTTTGCCATTCAGGTTTCTTATGTTGATAGTACCGATCTTTAACTCTGGTGATGTTGAGTTGGGGTGTGCTTTCAGATTTGTTCCAGTAGCTGACTTTTCGATGTTCGTTCTGGTTCCCTTGCGAAAACAATGGGGGCCTTGTTTAACCGGGCAACGCCCCAGCCGGCATGAAATTTTGTCATGTTGTACCATCAATTTCTATATTGGTTTAAGCCAATAAGAATACAATTTGGTCGGCTAAATCCCAAATTTCCAGCCCATCCTCGTTCGTTCAGTATCCAGGTAGATACCCAACAGGGTGTACCACGAGAAGATGAGGATTGGACAATTGGTCAAAAGCTCTGTTCGGTTCTCCGATTTCTTTTAAAGGCTATGTGGAGGTCTTCTCTCAGTTATACGGCTTTGACCCTTAAGCACCCCTTGGTTAGACTATAATAAATTTAGTTTAAACCTTTATCCAAGTGTGAGCAAACAAAGTTTGTGCCTGAAAGTATCTTCAAGACTGGGGTAAGGT